>NW_014580972.1:9616-13204 GCF_000485595.1 Priapulus caudatus
CTATCTATCTATCTATCTATCTATCTATCTATCTATCTATCTATCTATCTATCTATCTCTATCTCTCGCTGCCCTCCCCCTCTCCCCCTCTTCTCTCTCTGTATGCCCCTGCCCCTCTCTCCCCTCCTCCTTTCTCTATCGCTATCTCTCTAGCCCCTCTCTCTTTCGTGCTATTGCCAACTATCAACACCTTCCTACACCATTTACCAATCATGCTCACTATCGCCATCTATATATATATCTACCCCCTCTCGTTCTATTCTAAGTCTGCTGATAACAATTTATTACATAAATCTATGCTGAGATACCTCCTGAACAGATTCAGTGCATATTCATCACAAAATATATCTCTATTGGTGATATATTGCACATGCGCTAACACACCCACGTAACCAGATTGTGTATACTAACTGGTATATGCAGCGGGGACCTTACATAAAAGTTCTACTTCCTATTTCTTAAGTGAAGGTTACTGATGGAATGTGATCATTTAAATCTATGCTAGAATACGTCCTCTCCATTTTAAATGCATAATATTAGCAAAATATTGTTCTTCTCTGGAGATATTGGGCATGCGCGAGCAAAGTTTCAGGTGTGCAGTACGGACTGAAGAAAACAGCATAATATAGCTTGCTAAGAGAAGGAGAGGGGTGTGAGACTAAGCAAAGGCGGTAGGGAAGATAGCTGAGGGGCGGTAGAATGAGGAGGCTGAGCGAGGAACAAGGGAGGCAGAGGGAAGGACGGGAGGGGGTGATGTAGGAGTTTTGTACCCTACTGGCTAGGGCGCTCTCTTAATTATAAACACAGATCTACTGATAACAAATTACTACATAAAAATCTATGCTGAGATTCCCCCTAACCATATTAAATGCATATTCATCACAAAATATAACTTCTGGTGAGATATTGCGCATGTGCGAACACACTAACGCAGTCAGATTTTGTTAGTGCAAGTCGCGGATCCCTATATAGATATTGAAACCCGAAACGATGAATCCATCTGTCGGTCTTGTAGGACGTATTATTATTCGGCAACATCAAGTGCAACAATTTATACATATCTATACATGATATATGTCTAATAGTAATATAATTAGATACGTATATTCTTTTCTTATAGGCCTTAGCAACAAGGCTTGAAAATTGAAAAGGGATGGGACCATGTTACCATAGATATATACAAACACATGTGTGTGTGTGTGTGTATACTGTCTGGTATATGTAGCAGGGACCTTGCATTCAAGGTCTTCCTCCTATTTCTTAGGGGAGGTCTGCTGATGGAATGTTATCGTATAGATATATGCTAGGAAAGGTCTTCTTCATTTTAAAGGCATATTTCTCGGGAGATATTGCGCATGCGCGAGCACAGTTTTGGGCGTGCAGTACCGACGGAAGAAAACTTCATAATATAGCTTGCTGAGAGACGGAGAGGGGATGTGAGACTAAGCAAAGGCGGTAGGGAAGATAGCTGAGGGCAGTAGAATGAGGGGGCTGAGCGAGGAACAAGGGAGGAAAGGGAAGGACGGGAGGGGGCGATGTAGGTGTTTTGAACCCTACTTGCTAGGCACTATCCTAACTATGAACACAGGTCTACTGATAACAAATTACTACATAAAAATCTATGCTGAGATTCCCCCGAACCATATTAAATGCATATTCATCACAAAATATAACTCCTCTGGTGAGAAGTTGCGCATGCGCTAACACACTAACGTAGCCAGATTGTGTACTGGTTGGTCTATGCAGCGGGGAGCTTACAGGCAAGGTCTTCCTCCCATTTCTTAAGTAAAGTCTACTGATCACATGTTATCATCTAAATCTATGCTAGGATAACCACTCTTTATTTTAAATCCATAATCTTTGCAAAATATTATTCTTCTCGGCAGATATTGCGCAAGCGCGAGCACAGTTTCAGGCGTGCAGAACCGACTGAATAAAACTTTATAATATAGCTTACTGAGGTAGAGAGGGGGTGGAAGACTGAGGAAATGCGGCAGGGAAGATAGCTGGGGCCGGTAGAAGAAGAAGAAGGCTGAGCGAGAGATAGGGGAGGAAAGGGGAATGATGCGAAGGCATAAAGTAGGTGTTTTGTACCCTACAGGCTAGGGCGCTCTCCTAATTATAAAAACACGTATACTGATCAAGGTTTATTAGAGAAATCTATTCTGAGATACCCCCTAACCATATTAAATACATATTTATCACAAAATATAACTTCTCTGTTGAGATGTAGCGCATGCGCTAACACACTAACGTAGCCAGATTGTGTACTGGTTGGTCTAAGCAGCGGGTAGCTTACATGCAAGGTCTTCCTCCCATTACTTAAGTAAAGTATACCGATCAAATGTTATCATATAAATCTGTGCTAGGATAACCCCTCTTCATTTTAAACGCATAATCGTTGCAAAATGTTCGTCTTCTCGGGCTATATTGCGCATGCGCGGGCACAGTTTCAGGTGTGCAGTACCGACTGAAGAAAACTTCATAATATAGCTCGCTGAGGGCAAGAGGGGGTGGAATACTGAGGAAAGGCAGCAGGAAAGATAGCTGGGGCCGGTAGAAGAAGAAGAAGGCTGAGCGATAGATAGGGGAGGAAAGGGGAATGACGCGAAGGCATAAAGTAGGTGTTTTGTACCCTACAGTCTAGGGCGCTCTCCTAATTATAATCCCAGGTTTACTGACAAAGGTTTATTAGAGAAATCTATGCTGGGATACCCCCTAACCATATTAAATGCATACTCATCACAAAATATAACTCCTCTGGAGAGATATTGCGCATGCGCTAACACACTAACGTAGTCAGATTGTGTACTGGTTGGTCTATGCAGCGGGGAGCTTACAGGCAAGGTCTTCCTCTCATTTCTTAAGTGAAGTATACTGATCAAATGTTATTATATAAATCTGTGCTAGGATAACTCCTCTTCATTTTAAATGCATAAATTATTTTAAATATTATTCTTCTCGGGTGATATTGGCCATGAGCAAGCACAGTTTCAGGCGTGCAATACGGACTGAAGAAAACTTCATAATATAGCTTGTTGAGGGAAAGAGAGGGTGTAATATTAAGGAAAGGCGGCAGGGAAGATAGCTGAGGCCGGTAGAAGAAGAAGAAGGCTGAGCGAAAGATAAAGGAGGCAAGCGGAATGACGCGAAGGCATAAAGTAGGTGTTTTGTACCCTACAGGCTAGGGCGCTCTCCTAATTATAATCACAGGTCTAATGATGAAGGTTTATTAAAGAAATCTATTCTGGGATACCTCTTAACCATATTAAATGCATATTCATTACAAAATATAACTCCTCTGGAGAGATATTGCGCATGCGATAACACATTAACGTAGCCAGATTGTGTACTGGTTGGACTATGCAGCGGGGAGCTTACCGGCAAGGTCTTCATCCCATTTCTTAAGTGAAGTATACTGATCAAATGTTATCATATAAATCTGTGCTAGGATAACTCCTTTTTATTTTAAATGCATAATCTTTGCAAAATATTATTTTTCTCGGGAGATATTGCGCATGCGCGAGCACAGTTTCAGGCGTGCAGTACCGTCTGAATAAAACTTCATAATATAGCTTACTGAAGGAG
>NW_014580973.1:0-228 GCF_000485595.1 Priapulus caudatus
CTTTGATTGAATTGGTAGATCGACACTGCAGATTGCAGTAGACAATTCTTCAGTTAAACAAGAGAAACGGGAACAATATGCAAATAGATTGATTGATACGCAGATCGGCAACGCAACCTTTGGCCGAAAGAGGTGAGCATGGTGATGAAATCCGACCGCAGAATAGAGTACCGAAGTGTGACGTCACGTTGGCAAGACAGCGTACGGGCTGGTTCTACACAAGCCACT
>NW_014580973.1:1527-3966 GCF_000485595.1 Priapulus caudatus
CCCCTAACCTCAGAAACACCCAATTACGTATTTGGTAATGTCATAGAAATGACAATATATATACATAGATCTAGGTAGATAGATAATATCAGGAGTAAGATAATATAGAAAGCTGCCTAGCTTGTTTAATTCTTGCATGCAGTACCTAGCTATAGAGAGTTTTTCGCGAATTCTCCGCTCGTTGTATTCGCCTATTAAGCAAATCCATCACAACGCCGTTCTCATGCGGTGTTGTCACTTGCAGCAAATTAATCGGTATCAAAGAGAGTGCCACACAGCTTTTTTAGGCTGCTTAGCGTGATCAAAACACAATGTGAATCCTCACTCCATTCGCCATTGTCTATTTGGTACGGGTCTCGCTTCCCAATGCACGCAATTTTCTCAAGATAGCGTGCTTTGGCTACCTTGTCCAGTGAATCAAAGCACTTATCCATGCATAATACACTACAGAAGACAGTTGTCAAACGTGCATACACCAAATGTTATAAAAAGCTACGCTTGGTGCAGATGCTTGATGCAGTAAAATCTGTGAAATTGCTGAACATTCACGATGTAAACAAACTAATCTATGTGTTGTGCGCACATCTTCCGATCTGCGCAATTAACCGATCGGCCGACCGTGCGGCAATCTCATTGATCTCTAATGTAGTGGCCCTATGGATAGCCGCAACTGGATTTTCACACGTGCTAAGGTTAACACGTGTAATTTGTTTGATTTGGGAGCAGATTTCGCTCCTACCGTAAAGTCATGACGGTGATGCAGTAGCAAGAAAACCCCAGAGTGAAATGAAACAAAGTTCTTATATTTTCTTTATACAATTAATGACTTTATTTACCGGACGCGCTGTGCGTTCGCGTGCGATTAAGACCCCCCCCCTGTATGATGCGGTATACCTTCAAGTCGGCCTTCCCCTTGCAGTCGGCGATGCTCAATTGAGCTCGTAGGTGGCTTGTAGGTGATCCTCGCGACGTGGGTTGCTCTCCCGAGCTCGTGGCCAAAACAGACTTTCGATGTGTTGCTCTCTCGAGCTCGTGGCCGAAAACCGACGATTCTGCCGTCGGATCGTGGTTGCTTATATAGCAGCCTACTGTGACGTAGGAGCCTGGCCATGCCACCATGGCTTAAGGTGGCGTATAACAGTAAGCCTCCGAGATTGTTCACCGTTGCACTACTTCGTCTCTAGAAAAGGCCTTTTTTGGCATTTTTTTTCGCCGAAATTCGGCACTAGAGTGCAATAATTAGCATTATGCACGCAAGGTGGATGCGTCGTGGATGTGTGTGTGTGCGCGCGCGCGCGTCAGTGTGTTAGATGAGCCCTCACACTGGGTTTGCGTTCTCGTTCGGTGTAATGCTGCGTGACTCGGATTAAAGTAAAGTGAAGTAAAGTAAAGTAAAGTAAAGTAAGCTTTATTTAACGTCGGTAGTGTTGTACAGAGAACATAAGCCATGGCTTTTCCGCCGACCAACAAATATAAAATTAGAAATTCAGCAGATAAACATTTACTTTTAGCACGAAACATACATAGAATCAGGAAAATTGTCATTATTAACTCCTGATAGAATTCAATACAATCATTTACACATTGCACATTTGCACTTATCCCCCTTCCACGAACCTAGCATTTTTCTGAAATCATTAAAATTTCCACATGACCTCAAGTTTTCTGGTAGACTGTTCCAGAGTCTGGCAGCCTCAGCTCTAAAACTGTGTCGCCCATAGCGGACCCCGTTGTGCGTGGGCACTTCCAATTTATTTATGTATCTGAGGGTATATTTTCTAGTTGTGTTCTTTGTTGTTACCAAGTCATTTAGATAGAGTGGCCTGTCCCCATGTAGAATTTTAAAGACTTCGATAGCAAATTGCCGCATGCGACGTAAGAGAAAGAATATGTTTTTGTCTCTGGATAAGAGTTCCTCATATGAGCTGTCAAAATATCTATATACATACTTGAGGGCCCGGTAATTTAATTATCTTCTTAAGTTTAATTACATTTTTCCTTCGACAGAAGTGCCAAACCAATGGGCAAAAATTAAAGTTTGACCTTGAGACTTGACGGATTGGACCGTCGACCTATGGGTTAGACGATGCGCGGTGCCTACATGGTAGGGAGGATTGAATCCAGCTCTCGGCCGGAGGAGTGTGCATGGTTGAGTTGAGATGTCATGCCAAACTGGAGGTTATATGAGTTAATTGGGTGTTTCTGAGATTAGGGGGCAAATTGCTGTCCTGACCACCCTTGGTCAGAATTCTTCAATGACTTGCCATTTTTTGAATTAATTTTATTGTTTGATGAATGTCTTGGATCATGGTAAAAAAATTAGCACTAAAATGGATTTCATATACATGAGATTTCTTAAAAAAATATTAAGTTCAATGTTCAGATGGTCTCGGAATGGCCTGTCCTAACCCATGGTAGCCAATTTTCCACCAATGATTT
>NW_014580973.1:7662-13181 GCF_000485595.1 Priapulus caudatus
TTTGTCCGGCACGTGATGCGGGCGGTGCAATAACCCACCCTTTGTCCGGCACGTGATGCGGGCGGTGCAATAACCCCCCCTTGTCCGGCACGTGCGCGGGTGGTGCAATCCCGGCTTCCCATATGTGGGAGATCATGGAGATGTTAGTCACCCTTCCACGCACTCGTTTCTGTTGCCGCGGGGAACTTCCTATCTCTGTTGTTAAGGAGCTTTCTATCTCCGTTTCTGGGAAACTTTTTATCTCGGTTGCTATAACCAGTGTAAACAGGAATGATGATATAAAGCCAAAACTTGTGTGGTAACCGGAATAAACTTTAATAACTTGTACAGTGTAGACACAACTTTCACAGAGAGACAAAGACACGCGCACACGCGCATACGCGCGTGTGCTCACCTCCGCGCCCAGAACCAGAATCCTCTCCCCCTACATCTCTGTCCTATATATTCCCCCCAAAACTAAAAGCCGTATATAGAGAGAGTTGCGACAACACGCAATTAGAAACCATTTTGTATCCAAATGGACCCACACCGCTGCCGCTCAAGTACAGCGATGTATGCATGGATACGCGGTACAATGGTCCGTAGTAATTAATTAGACTAATCGTGCTTCAATAAACTCAAAATTCACAGAGATTATAGCTAAGACATATGTCTATATGTATCTAGATTTCTAGAAATGTAACTCAAATCGATCGCGCCATAATGATAGTTTGTACACTTCCTTACCGCCCATAGCCGTGCGTATATATATTAGCCTATGTGCGATACCGCGCGTAGATATTTGCTAATTAATTAGACAGTGGCTACGGGTACGGTAGCCGTATCTTAATGTCTCGAGGCACCGGGTACGGGAGTTCATTCGCTTTCATACTTAACGAGACAAAGATGGCGGCGGTACGTGGCGCCAGATTTCGAAATAACGCCTTGGGAAATAAATTCACGATTTGAGAGTTTAGATGAGCTAGAAACCTAACCCTAACCATAACCCTAAACCTAACCCTAACCCTAATCCTAACCCTAACCCTAACGCCAAAAAGGGGCTTTAACGACCGACGGCTACCGTACCCGTAGCCACTGCTAATTAATTAAACTACTCGCGCTTCAATAAACTCGGGAATCACAGAGATCATAGCTAACACATGTCTTTATATGTATCTAGATTTCTAGAAACGTAACTCAACTCGTTCGCGCTACATGTTAGTTAGTACACTTTCCTACCGGTCATAGCCGCGTGTATAGCCGGCTGCACACAATAAACGTCAGTATGCGTGATACCGCGCGTGCATATTTGCTAATTAATTAGACTAATCGTGCTTTAATAAACTCAAAATTCACAGAGATTATAGCTAAGACATGTGTCTATATGTACTACAGTGATTGTACTCAAAGTTTGTATACATTCATGCGTACAGGGGCAAATGCTATCGTATCTGTACTCTATATTTTGTAGATGTATGCGTAAATTAGTGTTTTCAATGGGTATTTTACTCAATTTCGCATGCTATCTGGAGCGCTGAGCATTATAGAATTTTACATTAAAACTATTTAGATTTCAGTTGAAATTATGGCAGTTATTAATTCTCATAAGTGAAGAGTACAAAACAACTATACATACGATATATCAACACTGCGCATATTGCAGTGGAAGACGCTGCAAATTTGCAATTTATACCAACGATGAAGGGAAAAACCATACCTAGCTGTTTCCATGACACATATTTACGTAACCTTCCTGGCTAATTTCCTCATTGCCATTCACTTACTTCCTAACTCTCCTCCATGGTTCTTGGAGACATAAACCAAACAATCACCACGGTAATCCTTCACTTCAGTTCTGCTTGTTTTGTCACATCTGATGGCAGTGCTAGTGGGTCACCGTCAGGAGTTTCAGCTGAGCCAATACAAGTCTCACAATGCAGCTGCTTCTTGATCTTGCCCATACAGTAGCAAGCAATGTAATGTTCAAGATGTTAAACACAGATTTATCCAAATTAGATTTGTCACTACAGCACCAGGTTACATCTACAGCACATTACAGTACAGTAAAGTCAGCACGGGTGATCGAGCTGGATACAGCATGGCGTCCACGAACCACGTGACAAAGAAAAACTGTGACCCCCATTGTCGCAACTCTCTCTATCTACAGCTCTGACGTAGCTTACCCGTGGCTAATGAAGTCGTTTGGTTTTAGGACGTCAGCCCCCCTGAAAGCTCCACACTAGCACGTAGGGCCTACCCCAACCCACGCTGATAAACCTGCCTGCAAAACCCTGCAAAACCGGGCCTGCGCAATTAATCTCATCGAACTCTAGCACCCCAACGAAGAGGGCACTCACGGAGAAGTGAGCATACCTCGCGCCAGCCATATAACATGTATGGGTATAGAATGTAAAGTATATTATATGTAATAATTATCACATATATGTTATAAGCTGGAGGCAACACCGAGCGTATTTTTTCGAAAGACGGCGATGCGCGACGATTAAAAGTCGCGACACTGTCCGAAATTTATACGCCAGTACACGAGGGGCACACGTAGCGAATTTGAAGGCGTAACAGCGTACGCACACTCAGAACGGCAACACACACATGCAACGATGACTACGATCACGGAGCAGCCCATGATATCTAAACTAAACACTCATCCGATTGGTTTAAATAATATCGATCGCCCTCCGAAAAATAACGCCGGACACGGAGCCACAGAGCGAATTGCCAGCAGTAATAATAATCGCCGATAATCGCGCGGGCGTCAAATAAATCGGCCGAAAATATGGCTAAACATTTTTGATACCGGGCGATTGCAGTACAGGGCGATACGAAAATGCCGACGTCGACGTGACGGCAGCCAAAGCGGGGCGAATTTTTCAGAGCGGATTTAAAATCCGCGACAGCGAATCGAGCAGAAAAATACCTCAGTACGTGCCCGGAGCTAACCTAATAAGGCGAGCATGTTGCTGATACGATGCGCGATAGCGAACACTACACACAGACCACACACACGACCACCACACACACAGCACACACACACATCAACTACACACACAAGTCACACAGCAGCACACACACACCGCACGAAAGCGCACAGACACAGCACGAAAAACGCACCAGAAACGCACGAACGGCACGCAGACGCGAATTACATTACGTCCCACTCTAATGTCGTTACTCAGCTGACCGTAACAGGATTCCGTGGGGCGGAGGTAATCAACCCACTATAACGAACTCTTCACATACCTAGATAGCGTCCTCACCCTCGCGTCGCGCGGTCATTCCACTCCTCACCATCCTCCGCTCAATCACGCTTCATCTTGCTCCCCCGCTCCTGACCGCCTACATTCCCAAACAGATGTCATTACTCTAAACGCTCCTCCTCATTCCCTGTCTCTGTGTCCGCTGCTTCATCCCCGACTCCCATCGCTTTTCAGCAGACGCTCGTGATGCACGCGATCTCTCATCTCTCTTCGCTTCCATCTTTCCAGTGAGCGAGAGAGAGAGGGAGATATAATGAAGGCAAGAAGACCACAAGGGGAGCGAGGAGAGAGAGAGAGAGAGAGAGAGGAGAGGAGAGGAGAGAGAGAGAGATAGGGGAGAGGCGGAGGGAAGAGATGATGTATGAGATTGGTAACATACACAATTAGTAATAGCGTGTGTGGGTGTGTGTGTAGTGTGTGTGTGTTGTGTGTGTGTGTGTGCGTAGCGTGCTGTGCGTGCGTGCGAGTGTGTGTCGAGTTGTGTGTGTGCTGTGTGTTGTGCGGTTGTGTCCTGCCTGCCTGCCTGCGGTGCGTGCGTAGCGATGAGTGCGCGTGCCTGCCTGCCGTGCGCGCGAGTAGCGCGCCGCGTAGTGTGTTAGCTAGCACATCTAGCGCGTGTCATGTTGACGTGGGCAGCAGACAGACAGACAGACAAGACGATGACACACCTAACACATGGCTAGCACTAGACAGAGGCACTGCCAAGACGAAGTGGCCATACGCTCCGGTCGCAGAGCAGTGTTAGCATGTATACATGTGATATAACAGCATGGCTGCACTGCTGCTGTCTACCTGACTCTGGGACGCCCTAAGCGAGCTGGCTGCGCTGACTGTGACGCCCTAAGAGCGTAGCTGAGTGCTGAATCGATGGCGACAACGCGTGTAACATGTATACAGTGTATAACAGACTTGGCATCGTCACGCTGCTGGCTACACACACACGCACGAACACACACACTCCGCGAACACAACGCCTACCAGTCCTCACGAACACACAGCACGTAACACACAGGCCACACGAAAACACACACACGAACACGACAGCACGAGAGCGATCAGCATTACCGTCCCTGCAACAGTCCGCATAGTGAGGCCCGTTGCGCAGAGGTATTACGGAAGACTTATGAGAGGCAAATATACGTATAGTCTCGCATTACAATCAGCGTCAAAATGTTACATTTGATATTGCATAGCGGCCAATTTTAAATAAATTGCCTACAGCCCTACCCTCAAATGGGAACTTTATTTTTAAAGTTGATCTTAAATGATTCCATTGTGTGTCTAAAAAACCATGGTACAAGTATATACAAATGCAACTACAACAAATGTTATTAGGAGTGAATGTATGCTGTATGATATTTAATGTGGGCCATTTTTGAAAATAATGTGCCACGCCGCGCGGCCGCTTAAACGACAATTATGTTTAATTTGATATTAATACTGATTCCTTGTGGTTAAAAATAATCAAAACATTTATAAATCGACATCACACAATGTTAATGTAGACTGTGATATATGCCATTCTTTAATATTTCATGGCGGCGTCATTTTGAAAATTAAGTGCTACGCCCCTTAAAGCGGCAAATTACGTTGGGGTCCACCCGACTATACATGTTTAGAAATATAGTCAGAGTCAGCACGGTACCAAATTTGATGCTTTTATCAAAAAGTGAAGCACTCGCAGCTGCTTAGAACCTGGCTACTAATAATGTTCGGCTGTGGATAAAGTTCACAGCGTTATATATGACCGTAGACAGATGCCCGTCCGCGCCACAATCCCCCGTCGTCGCGTGCCGCGGTCATACGGGTAGCCAGTCTCGGCATATTGTTACGCGAATGGCTAAGATCGCGCAGCGCAATCTATGATTTTATATAGGACTATAGTGTTAGTTATGGTAATCATATATGAGCAAGTAAAGTGGACTCCCAGGTTTTGCAGGCAGGTTTATTGCAGCGTNGGCACAGCAGAAGATACTCCACAGAACATCTCCTGGGCCGCATACCATGCGAATAAGTAACAACAAGATGAGCACCATATCACGCCAACATCCCTGCTACCACTGTTCCACGAGAGTGCTCACACAGTTGCGATGATACGACATTCAATGAATGTTGTGAAAATTGCCGTTGAACATCTGAATGAAGGACAAGTGCCTGTTCTCGTCTTCGACCAACCGTTGTATGCCATCGCCAAACAGATTCAATGGAAGTGGCCTGCACAATACTCAGAAGACAAGTTTGTGATTATGTTTGGTGGTCTCCACA
>NW_014580974.1:2500-6907 GCF_000485595.1 Priapulus caudatus
GGAAGGAGAAGAAGGACACGTGGGAAGAGAGGAGGAGGGAGAAGAGACGGGAGAGGAGGTAGAGGAAGAGCAGGGAGACAGCGCCCGCATACCGCATGGTAGCGGCTAGCCAGACTCTAGAAGGACAAGATACGTGAGAAGAAAGGAAAGGCTGCGTGTGGGGGCGCGGGAGGACGCGGAGAGGCGAGGAGAGAAGGAAGTGAGGAGGGAGGGAGGAGGAGAGAGGAGAGGAGGGGGAGCGAAAGGAGAGGAAGGAGTGGGCGAGGAGACGAGGAGGGAGAGAGGGGAGAGGACGGGGAGCCGAAGAGGACGACAGCGCAACTACCGACATCGTAGGCCTAAGCAGATCTAGAAAGCAAAATACGGAGAAAGAAAGGCTGCGTTCTGTGAGGCGCGGGGGGAGACCAAGGGATGATGGGAGAGAGGCGGTGGGGAGGGGAGCGGAGAGGAGGAGTGAGGATGTGGGCGTGACCCCGGACGGCGCAAGGCAGGCAAGGATTAGGGAAGAGAGGCGCCGCAAGGAGAGCAGTGAGAAGGGACAGGAGAGTGCGGAGCGCAGGAGAGGAGGGGCCGAGAGCGAGCGGCGGAGGAAGAAGGCGAAGCAGGAGGGGTGCGATGAGAGAGGGAACCAAGCAGCCAGCCAAGCAGCAGTCAGCAGCCAGTAGCAGCAGCATCAGCAGCCGCAGCAGCACGCCGGTAGCGCCCAGTATGCACTTAGCCAGCAGCAGTAGAAGCAGCACGCAGCAGCACGCGCAGTAGCCAGCAGTTAGCAGGCGTAACAGCAGGTGCAGCAGCAGCAGCAGCGAGCAAGCAAGCACGCTCACGCGCGTGGGACTGACAACCGCTCGCCTCGGAGTGCGCGGGGCGGCAGGATGCTCACGCGGCCTCGCTGGGGGGGGTGGTGAGTAGTAGGTCGGAGGGGTGTGGGAGGGCGGAGGCGGTGGTCTCGCAGCCTGGGGCGCCGTCCCCGCTGGCGATGACCACACCGCCAGACTTCGTTATCCGGTCCCGCTCATGACCACCAACTGGGGCTCGCTCTAGGCGAGCGAGACTCGACGCTGGCGGTCATCACCCCCCTGCGCTCCATTGAGGCCGCCCCCCTCACGCGCAATCGCCTGGTAACCCGCGCGGGGGCGGGCCCGATCGCCTGGGTCTGCGGCGCGCTCGCCGATCGGGGCGCTCCCATCGATAGTCTGGCCTGCACGCAGACTGACCGACCCGACCAGGTGAGACTCACACGATACGTCGGGCTGCCACCCGCTCGTCCGCTGCGCGCGGATGTGCAGCGGCGGGGGGCTATGGGCCCGGCGCCAGCAGGACTGGGGCGCCCGGGCGCGGCGCATGGAGCAGCGAGCAGCCCCTAGTTCAGTCGGTGTGATCTGCCTCCGCGTGGGTGGCAGCACGCGCTAATGCGTGGGTGCGCGGTCAGTCACTCTGAGTGGTTAGCAGCGCAGCTTTAGAGCCAGCAGCCCAGCAGCGAGCAGCAGCATTAGCAGTGCAGTAGTATAGCCAGCAGCCAGCCAGCACAGCGGGACGTCAGTAACGCATTGTTATATTGTCCTAGCTTCAGGGGCGCTTTTCGCCGGCCGCGCGGCCCGGCTGTTGGTTGCATGAAGGACATTCGCCTCAAACCTCGCTCTGCACTCCATGCAGCCCATTGTTACTATGGCCACGCGCAGGCTCGTACTTTACTGACGATTGTTGGGCGGCTTAACTCTACACCCTGTGTTGCAAGCGGTGCATGCCAGCGTACGGCTTTATATACGAATAGCTATACCGTATATAGTACCTATATGGGATACTATATTTATACTAATATCTATAATATCGCATATATACATTACACCTACTATCTCGAGCTATCATATAAATTATATACTAATATACTGCGATGAGCACGAGCGATCACCCTTAGTACCGCCCGCTCACCCCGCCTCGCACGTTCACCTAGTATGCCTCCCCCCCGTGTACCAGTAGTCAATTGCTATATAGAGCTGTTCAAAATTACTCTATATCGTCTCAGAATGGCACAAGAGCCAACTTAGCGCGAGAGACCCGCCAGGGATGCCCCGCGACCCGCGACGTAGATGAGAGAGGAGAGGCGGTCGGTGCGCAGAGAGCAGAGAAGAGAAGAGGGGGAGAAGAGGAGAGAAAGAGAGGGCGAGGAGAAGAGACGAAGAGAGAGGAGGGTGATGAGCGAGAAGAGAGAGAGACAGAAGACGAGAGGAGCGCGCGGCCGGGCTGAGAGAGAGAGAAATGATAGAGAGACGGACGAGAGAGATGGAGATTAAAAGAAGAGGCCGGTAGAGATGAGCAGCGAGAGACAGGGGGAGAGGGAGATAGAAATGGAGATTAAGATAAAGAGGCGGATAGAGAGAGAGAGAGAAAACCGAGAAGAGGAGCGGGAGAGACAGAGCAGAGCGCGGCAGGCCGAGAGAGGAGACGAGACGCGATGAGAGAGAAGCGCACGAAGAAAGAAGAGAGAGACGAGAGAAAGCGGAGAGGATCGAGAGAGAGAGATGGAGATTATCAGAAGAGCAGGGGTCTTAGCAGAGAGAGAGAGAGAAGAGAGAGAGAGAGAGAGAGACGGAGAAGCAGAGAGAGATGGAGATTTAAAAGACAAGCGCGGAATACTTTGAGAGAAGATTGAGGAAGAGCGACGAGAAGCAAGAAACAAGAGGAGTGAGCAGCATAGACATTAAAAATGGCATGGGGATTCTTAGGTATGAATTCGACGCGGAGATTGCGGAGATGGTGAGAATTCTAAAAAGAGGGGTTAGAGAGAGAGAAGAAGCGACGCGAAAAGAAGTAGAGAGAGAGGCAAAGAGACAGAGACGAGATGCGCGCATTTAAAATAGAGAAGAGGGTAAGAGACGGAGAGAACGAGACGCAGCCCGCGAGAATACGCGAAAACCGGCGGCACGAGCCGATAACATTGGATGATTTAACCCCGTGTCAGAATTTCATATTTATTGGCAATTTCACGTTTGAACATTAATAAAACTTATCTTGCGGCACGCTGTGTCGAGGTCCATCTCCCTCCTCCTGACCTCTTGTCCTTACTGCTCGCCCACTTTCTTCTTACTCCGTCTCCGGCATGCTCCTCCTCTTCGCTACCCTCTCTCCTATCCCTCCATATCTCGCCCCATCGTTTCTTCTCGCATAGGCTCTGGGTACGTGAACTTCTACCGCGGAGCGGCGGGGCGCTCCATCCTCGGCAGCTAGTAGAGATGCATTGACGGACGCGGCATGTCGTTAGCGATTGACCATAGTCCGAGGGCGGTCTAGTGTATCATCGCAGTCGCTCAACCCCACAACTGCCAAACGCAGTGCTCACACACACACGAAGCGAAGCACGCCGCACGCACACAACACACGCACGCAGCAAGCACACACCAACTGCACGCACAAAACGCCACGCCACGCACGCAGACACGCACCGCCACACACACACGCACGCCAACGCGCACCACGCCGCGCGCAGCACGCGACGCACCACACGGCACCGCAACGCCCACGCACGCACTCAGAGGCACGCACGACGCACGCAGCGCAGCCAGCGGCACGCACGCACACACCACCCACACACACCCGCACGCACACACAGCCACACAACACACAACACAAGTTATAGCGTTCATCTGGATCACGCACCATGCTGCACTCGTACTCAAAAATACATCAGCTCGATGATAACGTGATCGACAGGATTTTATTTCATGTGATAGCGGAGGGTGGTCCAGGAGTCCTAGTGCGCACTGAAGACGCACTGCAAAATGTATCCTAGCTACGCACAGCTTAACCTACTTAGTAACTAACTGCTGTAAGGGCCGTGAATACCGCCCGAGCCTCCTCTTATTACAGCAACACGAGAAAATATGCCCAGCGAGCATATACAATAAGGGTTACCTGAGAGATGGGTGTAGTGAAGGTATATGCCCTGAAACTGTTACGTATGTTTCTGGGGTACCCGATGCATATAGGATGTATTGATTCATATATGATGTATTTATTCATATAGGATGTATCAATTCATATAGGATGTATCAATGCATATAGGATGTATTGATTCATATTGGATGTATCAATGCATATAGGATGTATCAATGCATATAGGATGTATCGATTCATATAGGATGCATTGATTCATATAGGATGTATCGATTCATATTGGATGTATTGATTCATATTGGATGTATTGATTCATATTGGATGTATTGATTCATATTGAATGTATTGATTCATATTGGATGTATAGCGAGCCAAACATATAGAATGTATCATATAGCATATGCATATAGGCAATATAGGCTGTATAGCCCTCTCACACTCTCTCCCCTCGCTCTCTCTCTCTCTCTCTCTCTCTCTCTCTCTCTCTCTCTCTCTCTCTCTCTCTCTCCTCTCTCT
>NW_014580974.1:10672-11671 GCF_000485595.1 Priapulus caudatus
AGAGAGAGAGAGAGAGAGAGAGAGAAAGTAAGGATGAGGAGAGAGAAGAGAGAGAGAGAGAGAGAGAGAGAGAGAAAGAGAAAGAGAGAGATGGAGATTAAAAGAGAGGGGTAGAGAGAGAAAGAGAGAGCGAGAATAGGAAAACCGCAAGGATACATATGATTAACGTATCAGAATTTCCATATTTAATTGAGCAATTTCACTTGAATTATAAAATTCATCTTGACGGACGCTCTGTCCGTCCTCCTCCCTCTCTCCCTCTCCTCCTCTCCCCCTCTCTCCTCCCCCTCTCCCCCTCTCCTCCTCTCCCCCCTCTCTCCTCCCCCCTCTCCCCCTCCTTCTTCTCGCTGGCTCGGGTAGTGCTTAGGGGCGGCTTGGCAGCAGTAGGATCTTGACGGACGCGCTGCTGCGTTTGACACATCAGGCGGCTATGTACGTGCTAACCCCCACATCAAACGCAGTGCTCACACACACACGCAAGCACGCACGCACGCACACACACACACGCACGCACGCACGCACACACACACGCACGCACACACGCACGCACGCACGCACACACGCACGCACACACACACGCACGCACGCCCGCACACGCACGCGCGCACGCACGCACACACGCACGCACGCACGCACGCACGCAGGCACGCACGCACGCACGCACGCACGCGCGCACGCACGCACACACACGCACACACACACACACACACAACACACAGTATAGGTTATCTGGCATCAGCAATGCTGCAACTCGCTACAAAACATAGATGAACGTGATCGAGATGTTAATCCTGATAGCGGTCCGTGAGTCAGTAGCCCCACTAGACCTGAACATGTAATCCTAGCTACCACCATTACTACTTAGTACTACTGCTGCTAAGGGTGACTAGCCCAGCCTTCTATACAGCACACACAGAAAATATGCAGCAGCATATCAATAGAAAGGTTACCTGAGAGATGGGTGTAGTGAAGGTATATGCCCTGAAACTGTTACGTATG
>NW_014580974.1:12792-13176 GCF_000485595.1 Priapulus caudatus
CCCCTCACCTCTCTCTCCCGCCTTCTCCCTTCTACTTTCCTCCCCCTTCTCCTCCCCTCACCTCTGCTCCCGCCTTCTCCCCTCACCTTGCCCCACAGCCTCCTCCCCCTCACCTCTCTCTGCCGTCACTTCAGCCTGCCCAGTTTTCTTACTGGTTGCGGCAGTAGTGGTTGTAGAAGCGGCTGTGACGGTAGCAGCGTATAAGGAGAGGATGGAGAAGAAGAAGAAGAAAAAGAGAAGAAGAAGAAGAAGAAGAAGAAGGAAAATGAAAATTGTAGTAGAAGAAGAGGAAGCACCATCAGCGACAGCAGTAGCAATCCCTCTCCCTCTCCTATTCTCTCCTTCTCCCCTTCTCCCCCTCTCCCCTTCTCCACCCTCGCCCCC
>NW_014580975.1:0-6899 GCF_000485595.1 Priapulus caudatus
TATGGAATGAAGAATTAGTGGAAAACTCGATATTCGCACGCAAGCGCATATATATGACTCGTTGTAAATTATTTACGCGACTATATGCGCGCCTTGTCCCGGAGGCGCCTTGTCCCAGCCATCATCCCCACAGCATCCCTGCCAGCATCCATGCGGCATCCCTGCCTGCATCCCTGCAGCATTCCTGCAGCATCCCTGCCCGCATCCCTACAGCATCCCTACTAGCATCCCTGGGGCCGTTGTTAGAGTTGTGCAGCAAAGCATCGCGTAAAGTTTAAATGCTAATGTTCAATGGCTAAGATAACACTTAACGACCTAATGTTTAATGTACTAGAGGAGGCGTTGACAGAAGACACATTCGCAGGGCTATTAGAAAACTTACGATAACCAGGAACTGTCATCAACAAGGCTGGCTGATGTGGAGTAGAATCGATCACAAAATTCAAATTCATACACACGTTTATTATACATCACAGGTAATGTTATGCATTCTTATGATGGCTAACCACATATAAATAATATTTGATGAAAACCCGACGTGGTCATAGAGTGTTATTCGGTGCACGATACAAGACAAATTCTCACACTGGGTGAAGCGCGAGATGCGAGAATCGCTGGCGCACAGTTCCTTTAAAACCAAGAAGCAAGCTAAATCGGCCCATCACCCGCCGGGATTTGTAACATTCCGGCTTTGCCTGTTTTATTAGCGGCTAGATACATCGCAAGGTCGATTTGAACCCCGTGGTGGGTTTTACAAGCCGGAACCCGAGGAACACCTTTTTATTCCATTATTAATAAAATGGATGAAGTATCACTATAATTGTAATCGTCGCTACCGAGGTGTGATCCGTTGCTTCTCTATCTCTCGTCTGCAACTGTAAGTTTAAAGTTACGCCGAGGGTCTCGGGCTCGTCGAAACTGTCTTAAGCAGGAATATTTGCCCGAGGCCTTTCGTTCTCGCGTGAACATTACGATGTCCTTCTGTGGCAAGCCGGTTCAACGAGCCGTGGCAAGTTAATGTTAGAGACTGCCCGCCAACGCTGTAAGACTGAATTTTGGTTTCTGACAACGGGCCGCGCCTGTCCGCGATTACTTGGCATGCATCCGCTCCCACGCATGTCCTGCAAGCATCCCTGCATGCATTCCGCTCAAGCATCCCGCAGGATCCCGCATGCATCCCTGGCGGCAGCACTCCCATACGCAGATCCCTGCAGGATGGCGCCTGCAGCATCGCCTACGCAGCAGTCGCCTCAACGCAGGCATCCCTACGCCGCATTCCTACCAGCATCCGCTACGCCAGCATTCCCTACCGGGACGCATCCCCTGCCCGCATCGCCTCGCAGGATCCCTGCAGCATCCCTGCAGCATCCCTACTCCGCGCATTCGCTACAGCATCCCTAAACCAAGCATCGTGCTACCTAGCATCCCGCCGCGCATCCCTGCAGGGATCCCTGCAGCATCGCTGCCGCGCTGGCCCTGCAGGGATCCCTGCCAGCATCCCTGCCAGCAGTCCCTACCAGCATCCCAGTACCGCGCGAGTCCCTACCGAGCATCGCCCGCCCGCAATCCCTATGCCAGCATCGCCGTAGCCACGCGATGCCGGCTACTAGCATCCCTACCGAGCATCCGCTACCGAGCATCCGCTACCAGCATCCCTACCAGGCATCCCCTACCAGCATGCCCTTACTAGGCATCCCTGCCCGCATCCGCGCCTACCCAGGCATCCGCTGCGCAGCATGCCTACGCCGCATCCCTGCGAGGATCGCCTGCCCGCCATCCGCTGCCCGCATGCCCATGGCCCGTCATCCCTACCGAGCAGTCTCCTGGTCCGCATGCCTGCCGCGCATCCCCTGGCAAGGATGCGCCTGCAGGAATCCGCTGCAGTGATCCCTGCAGGATCCCGTGCCCGCATCGCCACTGCCCGCATCCCTGCACCATGGCCTACCGCACGCATCCCTACCTACGCGAGCATCCCTACAGCGATCGCCTACCAGCATGCCCTAAACGCAGCATGCCTGCCAGCATCCGCTGCCCGCATGCGGCCTACCAGCATCCCTGCCAGCAATCCCTGCCGCGCATCGCCTGCAGGACGCCTGCGAGCATCCCTGCCCGCGATCGCCCTACACATCCCTGGCCGAAGCATCCCTGCCCGCATCCGCTGCAGGATGGCCCTGCAAGCATCCGCTGGGCCCGCATCCCGCTGCCCGCATCCGCTGCCCGGGCATCCACTACCAGGCATCCCTGTCCCGCATCCCTGCCCGCATTCCCTGCATTGATCGCGGTGGCAGGATCCGGGCTGCATGATCCCGGTGCAATGATCCTGCAGGCATCCACTGCGGCCGCATCCGCTGCCCGCATCCCTCGCAACCATCCTACGCGCGATTCCTGGCTCCGCATGCCCTGCAGCCATCCCTGCACCATCCTACCCGCAGCATTCCTGCCCTGCATCGCGCTGCATGAATCGCCTGGCAGGATCCCTGCATGATCCCTGCAGGATCCCTGGCCCGCATCCGCTGCATGATGCCGCCTGCAGGAATCCGCTGCGATGGATCCCTGCAGGATGCCCTGCCCGCGATCCCCTGCCGCAGTGCCCCTGGCACCATCCACCTACCAGCATTCCTGCCACCGGCATCCCCTGCCCGCATCAAAACCCTTGCTACCCATCCTACCACGCATTTCTGCCCGCATCCTCGGCACGCATCCGCTAACGCAGCATCCTCCTTGCCGCGCATCCCTGCCCGCGATCTGCTCACGCGAGCCATCCGCTACGCAGCCATCCCTGGGCAGCATCACTGCAGCCGCCATGCCGTACCATTACCAGCATGCCCTTGGCAGCTTCCCGTGGCAAGGGCGTGTGCGCGCTGCACGCATCACGGCGCTACCAAGCATCCCTGGCCAGCTTCCCTGCAGCTTCCCTGCACCATCGGCTACCTAGCATCTCGCGGCAGCTCCTGCAGCTTCCGGCTGCAACCGCCGTTCATCTCCCCTACCAGCGGATCCCTGCAGGCTTCGCCGCGTGCAGGCTTCCCTGCAGCCATCCGCTAACCAGCATCAACTAGCGTTCCCTGCACCATCCTACGCAGCTTTCCCTGCAGCTTCCGCTGCAGCTTTCCAAACAGCACCTGCGTGTTACACGGCAGTAAAGCCGGTGTAATGAGCCAGGGCAGGGGGGCAGCGGGGGGCAGCAAGTGCCAGATCTGTACGCATAGCGCCTGGTTGGAGTATAGAGAACGCATACTTAGATAGAGACCGCAATGACAGCATAGGGATGGCTGTATGCGCGTGTGTGCGCGAGGTTGTGGTGTTAGCGTGCGTGTACGTGTGATGTAGTGTATGTTACGTGTGTATGTATTGTATGTATGGTATGTGGTATGGTTTGTGTGTGTGTGTGTGTGTGTGTGTGTGTGTGTGTGTGTGTGTGTGTGTGCGTGCGCGGTGTGCGTGGTGGCGTGTGCGTGTGTGTGTGTGGTGGTGCGTGTGTGTGTGGCGTGCGTGCGTGCGTGTGTGTGTGTGTGTGTGTGTGCGGCGCGAGCGTGTTGTGTGTATGTATGTACTATGTGTTTGAAGCGTGTGTGCGGTGCGCGTATGTGTGGTGCGTATTTACGTACGTGCCTGTATGCTGCAAGCGTGTGTGGTTTACGCGTCGTGTGTGAGAGTGTTAAGAGGGAGTGGATTATTAAGGCTAGCCAGCGCATGCAGCAACCGGTGGAACGATCGGATGCAGCAGGCAGCAGCAGGCAGCAGGGCAGGCAACAACAGCAGCAGCACCGCAGGCAAGCGGGTATCAAAGCAGCTCTGACGAGCCGACAATCACATGTCACCGTCATGGCGACTAGCGAAGCTGATGGCTTATACATAATATATATATAAAACGTCGATATATATATATATAATATATATATCCATAGCATAGAATAAATATATATAATATATAGTATATAGTATAGTAGTGAGGGTAATATATAACATGTATATGATGCTATATATATATATATATAATATATGAATATATATATATATATATATCAGCAGCGGGATATAAGCACAATATGTACAGCTGTGATGTGACAGCCGACTAACGATCAGTGCCCACCCATATACACCCCGTCGTGGCAGCGCTAGCTATATGCTGGCACACACGACGGCACGACCACGCACACACCACGCATCGGCAACTACGCACCGCACGCACGCACCAGCACACGCAGCACTAACACACAGGGGCACACGCATATAGCACCCCACACACACACACACACACACACCACAGCACGACACACACAGCAGCACACCACACACACAGCAGCACACACACACGGCACACAGGCTGCCACACACCAGGCTGCGCAGCACACACACACACAGCACTCTGCCAGGGCCGCACAGACAACCACACACGGCCCGGCACGCACGGCCCGGGGACGCGACGGCACAGCGCAGCGCACCAGCCAAGCCACAGGAGCACACAGCTCCGAGCGACACGGCTACCCCCCGACAGTGCTTTAGTCCAGGGGACTTAACGGAGGGGATGCGTTATTAAGCGTGGGCAGACGCTGAAGCCCCCCACGCTTAGTGTGTGTGTGTGTGCTGTGTGTGTGTGTGTGTGTGTGTGCTGATGTGCGGTAGGAGTGTGCCACACACACACACACACACACACCACACACACACACACACGACACAACACTAAGCGTGGGGGCTCAGGTCTGGCCACGCTTAATAACGCCATCGCTCATTAAGTCTGTACTACAGCTTAGTGTGTGCGCGTGCGTGCGTGTGTGTGTGTGTGTGTTGTGCGCGTGCGTGCGTGTGTGTGTTGTGTGTGTGTGTGTGTGTGTGTGGTCCGGGCGTTCGTGCGTGTGCGTGCGTGCGTGTGTGTGTGTCCCGTGCGTGCGTGTGCGTGTGAGTGTGTGTGGTGTGTATGTGCGCGTGCGTGTGCATGCGTGTGTGTGTGTAGGCGCGTGCGGCGTGCGTGGCGTGTGTGTGTATGCGCGTGCGCGTGGCGTGCGTGGCGTGTGTGTGTGTGTGTGTGCGTGCGCGCGCGGTGTGTGTGTGTGCGCGTGCGTGCGTGCGTGTGTGTCCGTGCGTGCGTGCGTGCGTGCGTGCGTGTGTGTGTGTGTGCGTGCGTGCGTGCGTATATGTGCGCGTGTGTGTGTGCGTGCGTGTGCGTGTGCGTGCGTGTGCATGCGTGTGTGTGTGTATGCGCGTGCGTGCGTGTGCGTGCGTGTGCATGCGTGTGTGTGTCCGTGCGTGCGTGCGTGAGTGCGTGTGTGTGTGTGTGTGTGTCCGTGCGTGCGTTGCATCCCACCATGAATAGCTCTCACAATAAGTAATAAGTACAGTCAGTACTACACTCCTAGAGTGAGTGATGGTGAGAGAAAAATCGAGAGAGAGACAGGAAGAGAGAGAGACGGCAGCAAGCCTTTAACTCGGGCGCGCATTTTCATCCCCACACTATAAGTATAGTACACCGGCGCGTCTATCGTAACCGTATACAGGAATAAGTCGTTGGTATAAGTCGACAGCCACCGCGGGCGATGCAACGCGGTAAGCATAATACGCTCATGATATAAGCATTATACACCTATACAGTGGTTGTCGGCAAAACCCATTTGTGTCGTGTGTGTGTGGGTGTGTGTGTGTGTGTGTGTGTTGTGTGTGTGGCGTGCGTGTGTGTGTGCGTGCGTGCGTGGCGTGCGTGCGTGCGTGCATGTCGCTAGACTGGGGAGCTGTAGGGTGCGCTTGCAAGAAGCGTGTGGAACGGTATCAACGGGGCTGGTCATATACTATTTAATTGCCGTATAAAATGCGTTTCACGTATATATATCTTTCGCAGCCCATCTATTATACTACTAATACTAGGCGCTGATTTTTAGGACGTGTAGCTACGTAACTATCGCGACGCGTCAGAAACCGAGGTACTCGGGCGGTATCTAGTCTGCGCGATGATAACTGTGTGTGTTAAAATACTATCATGACGGGTCTATAGTTAGACAACTACCACTATATATAATTCATCAATAAAATCATACAATAGCACTAATATAATACGGAATCTATTACTACCAGAAGTTCTACGTAACGAGTCTTTTGAAGTGCTATATCATCTCTCTTCTGTGCACTCCAATGGTCTATTAGAGGTGAAAGCGGCGACTCTTTAACTACTTGTAAATATCAAAGGGTACTAACAATGTCTCCGCTATGTACACACGCTGCCCGGCCCCCTCGGCCCATGCGCCGCGGCTGCAGTGCAGGTAGGAAAAGGTGGCGAGGTAGGAAAGCGTGACGCTCTTGTTTGCTCAAGTAATTTTTTTTTTTTTTAATGAAATCATATGATTTTGACTAATCCAACCTTTCCGCTGTGCTTTCGCGACGACTACTGCTACAAACCGCCCTCTCGAGTAATAACGATCTGATCGCCTACGCAACATCACTACTCTTAGTCCTTTGAAAATGTAGACAATAGCAACAACAAATGAGCAATACAAAGAGCGCGCTTAACAGAAGGCGTACCTGGCAGGCGTCAGCGTGACCGCAGTCGAGCAGCGCGAGAATAGGGAGTGACGCGAATTTTCGTCTGGAAACCAGAATAGGAGGGCAAATAGGAATTTTGCGTGAGAAAATAGTATGCGGGTAATTTAGCTATAGTGTGTGGAGAGTTAGAAGACTTCGGTTCGTGTCGTAAGTCGCGCAAGAGCACGAATCCATAACTCGTAAGAACTATTCCACAGACTCTCAAATTACTTATGACGTCAACTGTATACAGTGGGCGGATCCGGGCTTTTTGAAAAAAGGGGGGTGGCGTAAGAAATAATGGGCGGAGCAATATATAATAAAAAGGTGCCGTTAGTAGCTAGCGACGTGTCAAAGGCGTTGCATTTAGGGGGGGGGTAGGAGACGTC
>NW_014580975.1:7953-12052 GCF_000485595.1 Priapulus caudatus
ATAGCCATCTAGCTAGTAGCTAGCCATCTAGCTAGCCATCTAGCTAGTAGCTAGCCATCTAGCTAGTAGCTAGCCATCTAGCTAGTAGCTAGCCATCTAGCTAGTAGCTAGCCATCTAGCTAGTAGCTAGTCATCTAGCTAGTAGCTAAGCGAAGAGGCGAAGCTACGTTGATTTTGTATTTTTATGTTTATTTTTAATCACGCATATTTGTTTATTAGACAAGAAGGGAGGGGAGATGTTATATTATTATATAAGGGAGGGAAAAGGTCTATTTGTTTATTAGATAAGAAGGGAGGAGGGGGGACCTTTCCTTGTTTATTAGACAAGAAGGGAGGAGGGGGACCTTTCCTTGTTTATTAGACAAGAAGGGAGGAGGTACGCTTCTTGTTTTTAGACAAGAAGGAGAGGGGGACTTCTCCTTGTTTATTAGTACAGAAGCGGAGAGAGGACGCTTCTCCTTAGTTTATTAGAACAAGAAGGGAGGAGGGGGAAACCTTTTCCTATGTTTATTAACAAGAAAGGGGAGGAGGGAGGCTTTCCTGTTTATTAATCAATGAAAGAAGGGAGGGAGGGGGGACGCTTTCCTTGTTTATTAAGACAAGAAGGGAGGAGGGGACCATTCCCTATGTTTATTAGACAAGAAAGGGGAGGAGGACGCTTTCCTTGTTTATTAGACAAAAGGGAGGAGGGGGACTTTCGCATTCCTTGTTTATTAGACAAAAGAAGGAGGAGGAGGACGGCTTTCTATGTTTATTAGACATAGAAGGGAGGAGGGGGGAAGCGCTTTCGCTTGTTTATTAGACAAGAAGGGGAGGAGGGGGAGCGGCTTTCCTTGTTTATTAGACAAGAAGGGAGGAGGGGGACCTTTCCTTGTTTATTAGACAAGAAGGGGAGGAGGACCTTTCCTTGTTTATTAGACAAGAAGGGAGGAGGGGGACCTTTCCTTGTTTATTAGACAAGAAGGCGGAGGGAGCCATTTACCTTGTTTATTAGACAGCGAAGGGAGGAGAGGGGACGCTTTCCTTGTTTAATTAGACAAGAAGGGAAGGGAAGGGGGCCTCGCCTTGTCCTTGTTTATTAACAAGAAGGGAAGGACCAGGGAGATGCCTTTCCTTGTTTATATAGACAAAAGGGAGGAGGGGGGACCTTTCCTTGTTATATTAGACAAGAAGGGAGGAGGGGGGAGCCTTTCGTTTGTTTCATTAGACAAGAAGGGAGGAAGGACTCATTTCCTTGTTTATTAGACATAGAAGGGAGGAAGGACCTTTCGCTTGTTTATTTAGACAAGAAGGGACGGAGGGGGAGCCTTCGCTTTGTTTATTAGAACAAGAGGGGAAGGAGGACGCTTTCCTTGTTTATATAGACAAGAAAGGAAGGAGGGGAACCTTTCCTTGTTTTATTAGTACAAGAAAAGGGGAGGAGGACGCTTTCCATTGTTTATTACAACAAGTAAATGGAGGAGACCTATTCGCTGTTTATTAGACAAGGAAGGGAGGGGACCTTTCCTGTTTATATAGACAAGAAGGGGAGGAGGAGCCTTTCCTTGTTATATTAGACAAGTAGAAAAAAAAAGGGGAGGAGGACCTCTCCTTGCGTTTAATTAGACCAAAGAAGGGAGGAGGGGGAACCATTTCAGTTGTTTATTAGACAAGAAGGGAAGAGAGGGAGACCTTTCCTTGTTTATTAGACAAGAAAGGGAGGAGGACCTTTCCTTGTTTATTGACAAGAAGGGGAGGAGGACCTTTCCTTGTTTATTAGACAAGAAGGGGGAGGGAGACCTTTCCTTGTTTATTAGACAAGAAGGGGAGGAGGACCCTTTAGCTTGTTTAATTAGACAAGAAGGGGAGGGAGACTTACATCATGTTTATTGAGCAAGAAGGGGAGAGGCTTTCTTTGTTTATTAGAGCAAGATAGGGGAGGAGGAGCGCTTTTCATTGTTATTATAAAATAGACAAAGAAGGGGAGGAGGAAGCCTTTGCGCTTATGTTTATTAGAACAAGAAGGATGAGGAGGGAGGACGCTTTCTCTGTTATTAGACAAGAGGGGAGGAGAGCGCTTCCTTGTTTATTAGACAGAAGGGGAAGGAGGACGCTTTCATTGTTATTAGACAAGAAGGAGGTAGGACCTTTCCTTGTTTTATTAGAGCAAGAAGGGGGAGGGGGACCATTTCCTTGATTTTATTTTTAGACAAGAAGGGGGAGGGGAAGCGTTTTATTTATTTATATAGCAGAGAAGGGTAGGCGAAGGAGGACCCTTTCCTTGTTGTATTAGACAAGAAGGGAGGAGGGGGACCTTTCCTTGTTTATTAGACAAGAAGGGAGGAGGGGGACCTTTCCTTGTTTATTAGACAAGAAGGGGGAGGGGAACGTTTTATTTATTTATTATACAAGAAGGGAGGAGGGGGAGACCATTCCTTGTTTATTAGATAAAAAAGGGGGCGAGAGAGGGGCGTTTTCTTGTCAATTATACACGGGAAGGAAAGGAAACGTTTCCTAGCATATTAGACATGAAGGAAGGAGGGGGACGTTTCCTTGCTCGATAGAAAGGGCGGGTTGTCTTGATTCCTTTAGTTCTCGCGCATGTGGCGGGGCGGCAGAGGAGGAAAGACAAGCAGAGGAGAGTGTGTGTTTACCGCTAGCAGGGGGTGGGAGGCAAGCAAGAGTGTATGTTGGGAGGATGAGACAGCTGCTACTACAGCGTATACGCACTATAGACGCTCTCGTTTCTTTCTCACTGAGATTGACCGTATATCGAGTGGCTAATGTTTGTTCCTCCTAAAGTGCAGATTATCCTGTTTAATTTAGACTCGCCGCCTCAACACCGGCCCTCCTTCCCCCTCCTCCTCCTTCGGTGTGTGCGTGTGCTTCTTCTCCTCTTGCCACTCGCATCCTCCTCCTCCATCCTCCTGGCCTTCCTTTTTTTCTTCATTCTTCTGCATTCTTCTTCTTAACTGATTACCACGCATGACCACCACGCAGCAGCAGCACGCACCGCCTCCTCGGGCTCTTATGCATCCTCCCCCTCCCTCGTACTCGCTCCTCCTCCTCCTCCTCCTCCTCGCACTCATCATGATTGGGTGGTGGCGGCACTATAGATCCTAGCGTCTGTTTGCTGGCGGATATTGTCTACCTTGATGTTAGGCTGCTGCTAGCTGCTGGCTGTCTGCTGCTGCTATTAACTGGCTGCTGCTGGCGGCTGCTGGCTGATGGCTGGCTACTACTGCTGGCTGCTAGTGCTGCTAGCTGGCTGCTGCTGCTGGCTGCTGGCTGCTACTACTACTGCTGTCGGCTGCTACTGCTGCTACTGATGCTGGCCGCTGGCTGGGCTGCTGCCGGCGAGATGAAGAAGGGATGAGGTTACTGAAGCCATACCAGATAGGTATACATAACACATGATGGCTGGCGAGAGGGGAGGGGGGAGAGATGCGGGATGGGATGTGAGAGGGGAGAGAGGTGGAGATGGACGGGAGAGGGGAGGTGACGTGAATTAAATAATCCACCGGACATGCTGATACAACCCACACGCACGCGACGGAGCCGAATTTGGAGGCGTGGAAGGCGAGGGACACACATCGTCCGCAACCGACGCACCGCAGAGCGGCGCACAGACTCACGCAGCAGCCTACGACGCGTATAACATGCGGTGTAGCAGAGCCGCATGAGCATATTTTAATACTCATTACGTATTCGGCTGGAGATGTCGAAGGGCCGTCCGACTGGCGCCAGTAAGCCGGCTGGCGCAAGCAAGCTCTCTCTCACACATCACATCCAATATCAGCAGCAGCAGCAGCAGCAGCAGCAGCAGCAGCAGCAGCGTGTTCACCGGCTGGCTGGCAAAGCTATTAACCCCCTCACTGCACACATCTACTGGATTCATTCATGAATATAGAGCCAGCAGCGGCTGTGCGGTGGGTGGGGTGGGGTGGGAATGAGGGTGGGGTGGGGTGGTGTGAGTGGTGGCTGGCAGGGCTATTAACCCCCTCACTGCACACATCTACTGGATTCATTCATGAATATATAGCCAGCAGCGGCTGTGCGGTGGGTGGGGTGGGATTGGTGAGGGTGTGGTGAGGGTGTTGTGGGTGTGGGTGGGGTGGGA
>NW_014580975.1:12782-13175 GCF_000485595.1 Priapulus caudatus
ACACACACACACACACACACACACACACACACACACACACACACACACACACACACACACACACACACACACACACACACACATACATACACACATGCTACGAAAAGCGTATAAAAGAAGGTATATAATATGCTCTTTGCCTTCTTTGCCCTCTTTGCCTTCTTTATATGCTCTATATAATAATATATAATAGCCGGCCTATATAATTCGTACATATAGAGAGGCGCATACGTGACCACCTGTTAATAAAAGCTGGTCCTTAGAGCGCGTGAGAGCAGCAACCCAGCCAGCAATAGAATTATACTCTGCAGTAACAACCTTACCTAGTCTTTACTGCTAGGCTGCTAGCTAGTAGCTAGCCATCTAACTAGTAGCTAGCCATCTAGCTAGTAG
>NW_014580976.1:0-1435 GCF_000485595.1 Priapulus caudatus
GTACATGTACATGTATGTGTGTTTGTATGTACATGTACATGTACATGTATGTGTGTTTGTATGTACATGTACATGTATGTGTGTTTGTATGTACATGTACATGTATGTGTGTTTGTATGTACATGTACATGTACATGTATGTGTGTTTGTATGTACATGTACATGTACATGTATGTGTGTTTGTATGTACATGTACATGTACATGTATGTGTGTTTGTATGTACATGTACATGTACATGTATGTGTGCTTGTATGTACATGTACATGTACATGTATGTGTGTATGTACATGTACATGTATATGTATGTGTGTATGTACATGTACATGTATATGTATGTGTGTATGTACATGTACATGTATATGTATGTGTGTATGTACATGTATGTGTGTATGTACATGTACATGTACATGTATGTGTGTATGTACATGTACATGTATATGTATGTGTGTATGTACATGTACATGTATATGTATGTGTGCTTGTATGTACATGTACATGTATGTGTGTTTGTATGTACATGTACATGTACATGTATGTGTGTATGTATGCACATGTACATGTATATGTATGTGTGGTTGTATGTACATGTACATGTATGTATTAATTAATTTCTTAGATGAATGATCTCTATTATTATTATTATTATTACTATTATTATTATTATTATTATTACTATTGCTAATTATTATTCCTCACAGATTATGCAGCTCCTAAGAACACGTATCTGTACAAGGATGACATACTGAACTTCAGGGTCCGTGATGACGATGTCTGGGTCCTCACCTATCCTAAATGTGGTAAGCATGGAGACAGGAGAGAGAGGGGAGAGGAGGGGGAGAGAGAGGAGAGAGGAGGGAGGGGAGAGAGAGGAGGAGGGGGAGAGGGAGCGAGAGGGGGAGAGAGAGAGGAGGAGAGGGGAGTGGAGAGAGAGGAANAGAAGAGAGAGGGGGAGGGAAGAGAGAGAAGAGAGAGGGGGAGGGGAGAGAGGAAGAGGGAGGTTGGAGGAAAAGCTGGAGGAACAAGAGCGAGGATGAGAGAGAGAGAGAGAGAGATGGACGAAGAGCGTGCGCATGAGAGACAGTAAGAGACGGTGTCGCCCCCTGCAGGCACCACGTGGACGCAGGAGATGGTGTGGATGATCTGTCATGACGCGGACTCCGCCCTCGCTCGCTCCGCCACCATCATGGATCGATTCCCGATGCTCGACACACCAGATGGCGCTGAGATCTCTCGCCTCGCTGCGCGCGCTTCGCCACGATACATCAAGTCTCATCTGCCGCTCTGTCTGCTCCCACGCGGACTCCTGCACTCAAAGGCTAAGGTGAGCACGTGCTGCCATCTAGCGAGGAGGATGGTGACGACAGTGGTAATGGTGGTGATGATGGTGATGGTGATGATGTTGATGATGGTGATGGTGATGATGTTGATGATGGT
>NW_014580976.1:2295-4621 GCF_000485595.1 Priapulus caudatus
CTCTCTCCTCCTCTCTCTCTCTCTCTCTCTCCTCCTCTCTCTCTCTCTCTCCTCTCTCTCCCTCTCTCCCCCTCTCTCTATCTATCTCTCTCTCTCTATCTGTAGATTATCTACACGGTGCGCAACCCCAAGGACACGTCCATATCGCTCTACAAGTTCTTTCAGATGATGGAGATCAGACACATGGATAGCAGCTTCGAGGATTTCATGTTCTATTTCACCGAGCAGACAGGTGCGTACGTGCGTGCGTGCGTGCGTGCGTGCGTGTGTGCGTGCGTGTGTGGGGAGTGTTGTGTGTGCGTGCGTGCGTGCGTGCGTGCGTGCGTGTGTGGAAGTGTTGGTGTGCGTGCGTGCGTGCGTGTGTGTGCGTGCGTGCGTGCGTGCGTGCGTGCGTGCGTGCGTGCGTGCGTGCGTGCGTGCGTGCGTGCNAGAGAGACAGCTTCTCATCTCCTCCTTCCTCCCTCTCTCTCCCGCAGGACCTTCCGGCGGTGATCAGGAAGACCGCCGCCTTCCTAGACCGGCGCCTCACCGACGATCAGGTCTCGCGCACAGCCGAACACTGCAGCTTCCGCAGCATGCGGGATAACGCGGCGACCAACTACGGCTGGATGAAGGACATGGGTCTCTTCAAGAAGAACAGCGAGAACTTCATACGAGAAGGTGAGCACGCCGCTGCCGCCAGGGGGCGCTAGTCACTAGAGGTGAGGTTGCCGCTGCCGCCAGGGTGCGCTAACGATGGTTCAATCCTAGCGATCTATGTGCCTGGGGAGGAAACGGAACGTCATGGAAATAATTGATTCCTCATCACGACCTCATCATGACCCCGTGACCTCAGGATGACCTCAGAATCGCCTCAGTGTGACCTCGCCACCACAGAGCGACCCCTGCGACTTCAATGTGACCCCCCTCACAACTTTGGGTGACCTTCACGTGACGTTTATGACCTCAGCATGACCTCTACGTGACCCTTCTTACCTCAGCGTGACCCCTATGTTACCTTTCTGACCTCAACATAACCCCTACGTGACCTTGCTGACGTCAGCATGACCTCTACGTGACCTTGCTGACCTTTGTGTGCAGGTAAGGTGGGTGGCTGGAAGGCGTACTACACGGCAGAGATGTCCGCTCGCGTCGACCAACTCTCACGTGACCATCTCCAACCACACGGCCTCACCTTCGACTACGAGTGAGCGCGCGCCGGCGCTCCCTGGTGGGCCCGTCATTGTGGACGGAAGCGTTACGAGTCGTCGCGGAAACGGGATCGGGGCGGCGATGGGTGGCGCCGCCTGGGTGTAGGTTTTTTTCGGCATAGTTAGCATGTCTTAGCCTTTATGTTAGCCAGTGTGCGTGCGTGTGCGTGCGTGCGTGCGCATGCGTGCGCGCGCGTGTGCGTGCGTGCCTGCGTGCGTGCTTGCGTGCGTGCGCGCGTGTATGCTTGCGTGTGTGCGTGCGTGCGTGTCTCATCACATGCATGTGAGAGACAGTGATATATAGATACGGGTCAATGGCGGGTGTCGTAATAAAAGGTGGAGAGATTGATTAAAGCTTCGACCGATCTTTTTTTGCATTTCTCTGACGTCGTTTGTCATGGCTCGACCGACATTTTCGACAACTCTGAGTTAGAACCAGATAAGCGCACATACTCTCCTCCCCAGGGGCTGACGTCGTGCACGGCGACCACGGTCATGCCGGATGGGAGACAGACAGCGGATGGCAGCGTGCGCCAGCAGGATCTCTAGTATAGCGTTTGCCGATTCTAGGGGAAGACCTGTTTTTTAGTACCTGGCTTTCTTATTCGATATGGTCTGTGTGGCCGTGCTGTTTTGGCCGTGTAGACGCGTTTGTTAGTAGCCTGTATCTCTTCCGTATTCCGGTTGGTGCAGCGCCATGGTGAGACGGTTTTTTTTGCTCTTGAGTTTTTACTTACCGATCTCTTCCTGCTATTTATGGTGGCCTCAGGGCGTAGTTGAGACCGCCTGTAGTACCTCGCCCCTTCTTTCCCGTTAGGTTCGTCTGCCCAGGGAGACGTTATACGGATTCTTCCTGATAGTGCGTGCCCAGGCGCACGACGTTAGTACCTGCCTTCTTCCGTAGCGTGGTCTGGGGGCACACGTTAGTACCTGGTCTCTTCCCGTAGGTGACTGCTGCGGCTGCGCGGGAACGCTTAGTACCTGCGTGTCTTCCCCGGTAGTCGTGCATCGTCTTGGTGGCAGACGTTAGCGTACCTGATTCGTCCTGTATGGGTGGGGCGTGCCAGGGAAGCGTTAGCTGACCTGCTTCTGTAGTGATAGGTGGCGCTGCAGAGACGGTTAGTTACTTGATTCTT
>NW_014580976.1:4854-6684 GCF_000485595.1 Priapulus caudatus
CATCTCTTTCCCTTCTCTCCTCCCTCCTGCCTCCTCCCCTCTTCCTCCCCATCCCTTCCTCCCTCCCTCCTCCTCCCCTCCCTCCTCGCCTCCCTCCTCTCCTCTACTCCTCTCTCTCCTTCCCGTAGGTGGCACAGGGAGAGATGTTAGTACCTGATTCTTCCTGTAGGTGGTGCCAGGGGAGATGTTAGTACCTGATACTTCCTATAGGTGGTGCCAGGGGAGACGTTAGTACCTGATTCTTCCCGTAGGTGGCACAGGGAGAGATGTTAGTACCTGATTCTTCCTGTAGGTGTCCTGTGAGTGTCGCAGCATGCGGTAGCAGAGGCGACAGATATGGCGGAAGGCGGAGTAGCGTGGGTCACTGAGCTCCTCCATCTTAAGTATCGGTCCGTCTCCCTTGTCCAGGAACGGTGCCTTTAGTATCTTAAATATCTGAGGAGAGACAGCAAGAGTGAGAGATGAGGTGAGAGAGGGAGCGAGAGAAAGGGGGAGAGAGACAGGAGGTAAGAGAGAGAGCAAGAGAGAGTGAGAGGAGGTAAGAGAGAGAGCAAGAGAGAGTGAAAGAGAGAGAGAGTAAAAGTAACTAAATAAAGAACAATTCAAACAATAAAATGTAGAAAAAAAACACCAATGGAATACGAACTCAACGACCGTCACACAATCCAAACTCATCTCCCGGATTTTCACTCCCGATAAAAAAATCCCCCCCGAAAATATTCAACTGTCCGGGGATTCGGCGCCGCGCGCTTGTTTCACTGCTCACTTGTTTCAGCACATCCTGCTCGCGCATCAGCTTCTGTCGCTCGCGGTCAGGGTTCGTCATGCGGATCTCGAGCGGGTCGTCGAACTGATGTTTGTCCGACGTCGTCACGAAGTACAGAAGGTCGTTCAGCAGGTGTATGACCGCCCTGCAAGGTCAAGGTCATGGTCAAGGTCGCGCATTGCAAGGTCGTGGCATTCAAGGTCGCATGTCGAAGAGTTTAAGGTCTTGTGCGCATGGTTCAAGGTCGTGTGTCACAAGGTTCAAGGGCTTGTGCGCATGGTTCAAGGTCGACGTCAGCACGTCAAAGGTCGTGTGTCGCGGGTTAAAGTCAAGATCAATGTCAAGATACAAAAGTTGTAAGATGGACGCGTAGAATGCAAAAAGACTCTGGTACGAAAGTCAAGGAGTTAAGGACAAGAATCACGGCAGACCACACGGGAAAACCTCAGAGAATTCAAGTGCAATGTTGAGATACCGAAAGCAGGCATCAACTCTTCGGGGATGATGTAAAAAATTTCTCAGAAAATCTCAAAACATTCGCGGAACAATGCCGATAATCCCGACACAATGAAGAAACTCGCTAGCGCCACTCTTGCCCACGTCACATTGACCACGCGTTCGTCTGCCGCCGCGGCGATGGCGGCGATAGTGGCGCCCTCACTTCTTCTCGTTCTGCGTGATGGATCCCTTCTCTAGTTGACTGCCGATGGTGCTGAGGACCTTGGACGCGTCGTTCGCAAAGTCAAGGTCACGAACCTCCTGCGGTGACACCGGGACGATAGAGAAAGCCTCCCTGTCCTCCCTGAGGAGCGCGCAGCCCAGCTGTAGAGAGAGAAGAATGTAAGAGAGGAAGGAGAGAGAAGGGGAAGGGAAAGGAGAGGAGGAGATACCCAAGCAGACGTGAGGAGAGGTGCAGGAATACCTGTCAAGGCGCAGCGCGGCAATATTTTTCAATATTGAACACATTCATATCTCAATTTAATCACTTCTCGCACTTTGCTAAACTGAATAAAAACCTTATTCATGAATCAAACCATCTGATTAAATCATAATACCGTCAAAAA
>NW_014580976.1:6694-14102 GCF_000485595.1 Priapulus caudatus
GAGAGAGAGAGAGAGAGAGAGAGAGAGAGAGAGAGAGAGAGAGAGAGAGAGAGAGAGAGAGAGAGAGAGAGAGAGAGAGAGAGAGAGAGGGATAGATAGATAGGGATAAATAGACAGATAGCGTCTGTGACAGAGAGAAAGAGAGAGAGAGAGAGGGATATGTTACGAACGGAAGCCGGGTTAGAAGTTCCCACATTAGGAATGAATCGCATAAATCATAAATCGTGCGATGACACCGAGATCTTGTTAACAAACAAGTCAACCTCTATATCATCCCTTCATTCACCGAAACCGATCGCGAGAGAACGAACCATCGTGAAATTTAATTCGTAATTAATTGTCTCTCGTCTTCGATATATAGTCCCTTGGATTTTGAAGACTATTACTTGCGAGATTACGAGGTTACTACTAACAACAAGACATGCTTCAACATGCTTCAACATGTGCATGATTATAATGATGTTATATTAGATATATTATTCAAGTATTATATTTATATTATTTGTATATTCATTATATATATTTTTTATTATATTATATCGTTATATTGCGATGATTCAGGATGATTCGATCTCTCTTGTTAACATGCATCGTAAATACACACCCGGGAAACGACGTGAGAGCGAGAGAGCCGTAACCATGACTACGATGACAACAACATGGCCGCCGTAGTCATCGTGACGGGACGCTCACCCACACGAGGTCTCGCGCCAACGCCAGCTGCTCCCTTGTTTATATTCTGATGGTCACCACAAACAAGTGAACATCGTTTGGCGCGAAACATGCAATTGGTAAATGGATGCAATTATATACGGATGGATAGCACCAGAGAGGGATGAAAAATTGTTAACACCCATTCGCCATATATTTGTCCAAACATGAAGGTAACCCGGCGGCCATATTTGTGCAAACAGGAAGTACATATATCGGCCATCTTTTCGACCCGTGGATCAGAACTCACCCGTCTGGCTTTCTGTTGGAATAAAACAATAGAACACAGCATTTACATAGACAAGTGGCGACACACGGTGGCACACAGCTTCACGGAGGCACGGGAGAAAACAAGTGAACATACCACATCGCCACGAGAATTACCTGTCGAGAAACCCCCTCGCCTGCCATCACCGCCATTTCTGCGACGTTGGCCATGTTTAATCGTTCATGCACAATCCCACAATGCACTCGAACAAGATTGACAATCAGAGCATGCACGAGTCGTGTCGCGCTCAGCGTCACTAATTAGTAATTAGAAATTAGCGTCATTATAACAAACGCGTGCCGGGAAACGAACAGCGAGAGTTATTATATAAATATGCGAGAAGGATTAAGTGCAAATTGTGAAGGACGTAAGTTAGAATCGTAGATAAACTTTAATTAGCGATCGCGAGCGGAATTCCAAATTTTTAATTCTACATGCGACTCTGCCTGAGAGAGGCGTGAGTGTGAAGCATGCCTAGCATGATCGATCAATCAATCAATCAATCAATCAATCAATCAATCAATCGATCCGATCAATCAGTAATCGTGTAATCAATACTGACGTGCGGTGGCATCATAAACGAGGCGCGGTGCGTGCGAGCAATCAAGAACTCTGAGAGCCGTTCCAAAGCAAGACATCGCGAATTCCAAGGTCGCCGGGATCGCCAAGGTCGTGGCGATGTCGGACACACACAGAGGTCGCCACCAGCGTTTTATTGTGAAAAATATTTCGTTTGTTTGTCATAAATTGCAGAATTACAGATCGTCGTTATTTGGATGAGAATTTGGATGAGAATTTCGTCTCGACCGAAATTAACGAACAAAAAAAACGTGAAATTAATGACAAAATAATAATGATTAAATTTGCACGAATCATACGAATTTGTCGCACGAAAGATATTTGTCTTTGCTGGAACTGTGATTTTGTTTGGAAGAGCTCTCGGACTTCTACTGTGTGGTGTTGAAGTGAATGCGTCTGCTGTGTGCTGTGTGAAACTACATAACGCATGTCTGTGCAAAGAGAGAGGGAGAGAGAGACAGGGGGAAAGAAAGGGAGAGAGAGACAGCGGGGAAGAGAGGGAGAGAGAGAGAGAAGTAGAGAGAGAGAGAGAGAAGAGAGAGAGAGAGAGAGAGAGAGAGAGAGAGATAAGAGAGGAGGGAGGGAGGGAGAGAAGAATTCATATTTATATATAATATGTATGTATAAAGTATGTATGTATGTATGTATGTATGTATGTATGTATGTATGTATGTAAGTACAAGATGGGCAGAGAGTGAGTGTGTGACTCTTTCCCTGCGTATGTAGAACACGAACGCAGTCGCGTTACCACGGCGCCGGGAGCGTTTCCACGGCAACAGATGCGAGTAGCAGCCTCCTCCTCGCTTGTTGTTTCAGCGAACGAGACGCGATGTTGATGCTGTCTCAGATTCCGCGGCCGATGTTTGTTTATTGTTTCTGCGGTTGTTTAGTCGGGTATCGACGAAGTAAAGGATTCTCGGGTTTTCGCAGGAATTTCTGGATACGTTTCTTTTCCCACAATTTTTTCTTAGTTACTCGTTTTTTCTTGCGGGCCGGCGATTTTCTCGCGGCACGCTGACCCCGAGCTCGATTGACTGCCTCTAAAGCAACGTATATTCATAATAGTTATACCTCAGTATGCTACACTGTCACCTCCACTAATGATATGCTAGTACGTATGTACATGTATATAATATATGCACTAGTACGTATGTACATGTATATAATATAGCACTAGTACGTATGTACATGTATATACCATATATCACTGTATCGGTATGTTCGCTAATGTATACTAATATATGGCAGATAGTAGGTATGTACATGTATATATATATATGCAGCTAGTACGTTATGTACATGTATACTAATATTATGCACTAGTACGTAATGTGACATGTTATGTGAATATAACTGCAGCTAGATACGTATGTCTACATTGTCTATAATAGTGACTGCACTAGTACGTTGTCATGTATAACTTAATATATCGCACTAGTACGTATGTACATGTATCGTAATATATGTAGTCTGTATGTACAGTGTATATAATATATGCACTAGTAACACGTATGTCATGTTATTATAATATACTGCAGGTAGTACGTATGTACATGTATACTAATATATGACACTAGTACGTATGTAGCATGTATTATATATAGTGCACTAGTCTGTATGTACATGTATATAATATATGCACTAGTACGTATGTACATGTATATAATATATGCACTAGTACGTATGTACATGTATATAATATATGCACTAGTACGTATGCACATGTAATATGTATGATATGTACACTCTGTATGTACATGTTGTGTGTAATCTGGTGTGGTGTCGTATTATATATATTATATTATATTACGTATAGTATTATATTTATGATTATTACGCTCCATATAGTTACTTGTCCCCATGTAAGTGACAGTCGCTCAGTTAATCAGACTGCCACCTCTTTGGATGCTATGATATAGATCTTCTCGATTCCTAATATTATACTGCTTATTGCTCTCGAGTCGCCTCGTCTATCGTGCGTCTGCTCAAGGTTTGTGAGTATGTGCGTGTGTGTGCCTGTGTCGTGGTGTGCGCCGTGCGTGCGTTTGGTGTGTGTGTGTGTGGTGGTCGTGCATGCGTGGTGTGTCGTGGCTCGTCGTGCCGTGCCACGCACGAGAGTGTGTGTGTGGTGTCTGGTGTTTCCTGCTGCCTGCTGCGCTGCCGCCTGCCCTGCATGCCCCTGCCTCGCCTCGCCCGCCCCGCCGTGCCTGCTGGCACGCGCCCCCCCGCCCCCCTAGCGCCTGCCTGGCCTGGCTTGACCTGCTTGGCCTGCCTACCTGCCTGGGCTGGCTTGCCTGCCTGCCTGCTGCCTGCCTTTGACCGCCCGCCTGCCTGCGCCGGCCCGACCCGCAGGCTGACTTACCCGCCCTGCGCTGCATGCCTGCCGCCTGCGCTGCCTGGCTGCCTGCATGCCCCGCCTGCCTGACCCTGTGCCACGCGCCTGCGCTGTCTGCCTGCCTGCATGCCTGCCTGCCTGCCTGCCCGCTTCCCTCTCTGCCTCCCTGTATGTTTGCCTGTCTGCCTGCCTGCCTGCCCGCCTGCCTACCTGCCTGCCTGCCTGCCTGCCTGCCTGCCTGCCTGCCTCCTACCTGCCCGCCTGCCTACATGCCCGCCTGCCCGCCTGCCTACCCGCCTGCCTGCCTGCCTGCCTGCCTGTCTGTCAGTGCTAGCGCGGTGTCTGCGGGTGTACGAACCTGGGTACGGTGGAATCCCCACGCGCCGCGGTTGTCGTGTCCAGCTCAAAGATGGAGGCAATGTCGTTGCCGTAGGGGATCGGCACGAGGCTGTAGACTGACGCCTCCAGCCCACCTCTCAGCTTCTCCCTCATCATGTCCTTGGTGTCGTCCTCGTCGACCTGAGATGAGCGGCAGTCTATGTCGAGATGTTTGTACACACACACGCACTGCACGCCCAAAATACACACACACACACACGCGTACGCACGCACGCAACGCAGGATGCCCAGGGGGGGGGGGGGGGGGCGCCCACACACACACACACACAACCCACAACACACAACACATCCACACACAACACACTACACACACACACACACACACACACAACAACACTCTCTCTCTCTCTCTCTCTCTCTCTCTCTTCTCTCTCTGCTCATACACACGCCACACACACACCACTCTCTCTCTCTCTCGCTCTCTCTCTCTCTCACACACACGCACACACCACCACGCGCACGCCACAGCACGCACACACACACACTCGCGCACCACACACGCACACCACGCGCACTATGCACGCGCACGCACATCCACCACACACACACACGCACGCACACGCCAACACACACGCCACACACACACACACACACGCACTGCACGCCGCAGCGACTTGAACCCCGGTACTCTCCGCCAGCCGATGTTAGTAACCGGACTGCTAGATGCACACTACGCACACACATTGCACACGAACACACACGCACGCACACACACGCACGCACACACACCACACACACACGCCACGCCTAACACACGACGCACACGCACGCACACTTATGCCCACACACACGCCACACACACACGCACGCACACACACAGCAGGACTTGAACCCCGTACCTCGCAGCGATGTAGTAAACCTGGACGCTAGATCACACACGCACAGCACACGCTACGCCACACAGCCGCACACATGCACACGCACACGCACACGCACACACGCCACACAGCAGACTTTTGAACCCCGTACCTCGGCCCGCGATGTTAGTACCGCGACGCTAAGATGCACACACCGCACACACACACGCACGCCACACACACAGCCAGGACTTGAACCCCGATACCTCCGGCAGCGATGTAGTACCGGACGCTAAGGATGCTTGAAGCGAGAGACTGTTCCAATGTCCTGCTACCGGCGCGACACGGATCGTCCTGCACCACCTGTTTGCATTTACAGCTATCATTCAACATCATTACAGACACCACACACTAGTCAGACACGTTAAATAAACATCATTTACAGACTACATTACAGACACCATTCACACAGTCAGACACTATTAATCATCATTACAGACACCATACAGACACCATCCACAAAGTCAGGACACTTATAACATCATTACAGGACACCAATTACAGCACACCATCACAACAGTCAGACACTATAACATTCCATTACAGACACATTTACAGGACACCATCACCACAGTCAGACACTATAACATCATTACAGAACCACCATTACAGACCCATCTACACAGTCATGACATTATAACATCATTACAGACACCATTTACAGACACCATCACATCTTATTTACCACATTACAAACACCACTCGACACAGTCAGACACTAATAACAGATCAGTGTGACAACAACAAGAGATGGTAGAAATAACACAACCACACACACCGACAAAGAAACAGATTGCAAACCAGCCAACTGAATAAACACACAAAGGTAACTAGACACACGCGTACCACACGCGTTAACACCACCTCGCATCGCGCGCTCATACCTCGACCTCCCACATGGCCTTGCTGCTGGTGGACTGCAGGCGCGGTTACCACGGTAACAGACACCACGCGTAACCACGGTAACAGACACCGCATCGCGCGCTCATACCTCGACCTCCCACATGGCTTTGCTGCTGGTGGCGGCGGTGGCGGATGTGCGGCCGGTCGTGCGTAGAAACAGGTATTGCTTCTTCTTGTATTCGTCCATCGTGAGAAACTTCTCCTGCTCGGCGTGAAACAGACGCACGACGTCGCCCTGCGGGGACACGTGGCGCCATCGAGCGGCGAAGACGTAAGTTAAAATGGGATAAAACAAATTTTTTTTATACGTCAGCAGATAACAGAGAATGCTTCCTTGAACAGATAACGGAAAGTTGTGCCTCTTAGAACGATGAGAAAAAAAAAAAAAATTTTTTTTTGGGTTACCGTCGGTTAAAAAAAGGGGGAAAAAAAAAAAAAAAAACAAAAAAAAAAAGGGGGAAAAAAACAAAAGAACGCTTACCCCTTTCAGGATGTCCTCTCTGTTTTCGCTGTGCTCCAGGAAGAGGGAGATTTTCCAACATGTGTTGCAATTAACAGCATTTACCTGTAAACAACAAATAAATAATAATGTTTACCTGTAAACATCAAACAACTAAGAGCATTTACATGTAGATGATAAACAAATAACAGCATTTACCTGTGAGCACCCAACACCTAACGTTTACCTGAAAACAACAAACAATTCCACCAGTGCCATCCCAAACTAACCCTCACACACACACACACACACGCACGCACACACGCACGCACGCACGACCGCAGCGCCCCCTGCTGGCTCACCTCCTTGCATCCTGGGTTGTCTACGAGGTCGTAGTTACTCGCATGTAGCGGCTGTCCCGCGTTGACTGGCTTCAACACGACCCGGTCGCCGCACACCACCTACAAACAAGAGAACGTGCGACGCGGTTACACCATCGCCGTGGCGACACGGACCAAACATGTTGGGTTCATAACTAAGAAATTATCTATCTGACTTTGACCCTGGTAGGGGTGAACTCACATCAGGTGAGGTCAGATAGGGGCAGGTAAGGTCAGATAGGGTCAGGCAAGGTCAGATAGGGTCAGGCAAGATCAGATAGGATCAGGCAAGGTCAGATAGGGTCAGGTGAGGTCAGATAGGGTCAGGTAAAGTCAGATAGGGTCAGGTGAGGTCAGATCGGGTCAGGTGAGGTCAGATAGGGTCAGGTGAGGTCAGATAGGGTCAGGTGAGGTCAGATAGGGTCAGGTGAGGTCAGATCAGGTCAGATCAGGTCAGGTTGTGAGGTCACATTGGCTCCGTCAAGACAGATTAAGTTACGCCGCGTTCCGAGAAAGCCTAATTATTAATAATAATAA
>NW_014580976.1:14291-17447 GCF_000485595.1 Priapulus caudatus
AATAATAATAATAATAATAATAATAATAATAATAATAACCACTACAGATCTTAATAACTGACTTCCACGGTTGCGCGGTAAAACACTGAACGGGTGAAGTGAGATTGCGAGCGATGAGAGAGCGGCAAGCAGAAAGTCAATAAGATACTCTCTCGACGTTGATGAGTGGCTGTGAGAGTGGACAGCTGCGCTGGAGTGGGGACGCGATAAAGAAGCCAAGGTCTTAATTAAGCTAGTTCCACACACAGAGCTTATACACACACACACACACCAACNCTTATCGAGGTCTGCGCTGATGGATTCCTCTCCGCTAATAGTTTCCCCCCCTTTCCCCCGACCTTCCCTGTTGATTCCTCGTTGAGGTTTCTCCCCTTCTTCACCGACCTTCCCCCGTTGATTCTTCCCTGTGGCTTCTCCCCTCTCCCCCGCCTTCCTCCGACCTTCCCCCAACCTTCCCCCGACCATCCCCATCTACATCCCGCTGGGAATTTACTCAACTTTCATTCGAATTGCGTTCGGTTTTTATTATATTATTATTCGGCTTTTCTGCCGGTGTTTTCAGCTGCATAATTGCTGGCGTATACATGCATGTATATACGACGTGTCCAAGAGTACAGTAACTACGGCTGTCTGCCGGGAATAGGTGGTGGGTGGGGGATAGCATTAGATAGAGAAAAATTCCGGTTTAGCAATAGATCAAAGATATCTACGAATTGTTACTTGGTCGATTCCATAATCTCTGATCGCCACATTTACATCCTTAAAATAGGTTGAAAATGAAGTATTAGCCAGTCATCTTAGCAGGTTCTCTATGTCTAATAGACAAGAATGGACTGGATTTCCCACGAAGCAATCTTTCTTTGGCTGCAACTTTTTCTCGCCAAAAACATTCTAATTCCCCGATTTCACGGAGAAACTTATAAACTAAACCAGTTCAGTGAAAGCAAGCGAAAGATCTGCGTGCGTGTGTGCGAAAAATGCTGTGCCGGTGTGTGTGCGTGGCGTGCACGTGCGCGCCAGCTGTTCGTGTTGTAGGTGCGTGCGTGCGCGTTGCCGTGCGTGCGTACCACTTGCTCTCCCTGTGTGCGTACGCTGTAAGAAGGGAACCACGTCATAGGAAGCCAGGATCCCACGCCTTCCTTCCTTGTCTAGGCCGTGCGTGCGTCGCGTTGTGGCGTGCGTGCGTGTGTGCGTGCGTTGCGTGTGTGGCGTGGCGTGCTCCACGACCGCGTCGCGTGTGTATGAGTGTGGCCAATCCGCGCGCTGTGGTGTGCGTGCGTTGCGTGCGTGCCCGTGCGTGCGTGCGCCTTGTCTCCCTGTGTGCGTAGCTTGTAGAAGGGAACCACGTAGAACCAGGATCCCTCGCTTCCTTCCTTGTCTAGCGTCACTCTCACTATGCGTCATCTCCAGTAGAGTGCAGGCACCGTCCGGTATCAACGTTCAAAAGTATTATTACTCTTCAATGTGCAGCAACTGCCAACACACACGGTAGATAGGGTTAGGAGTTAGGGTGAGGATAGGGATAGTGATACGGGTTTAAGTCGATAGGTTTAGGAATTAGGGGTTAGGGTTATGGGTTAGGAAGCGTTAGATGGTAATAGAGGCACGGTTAGTGATAAGGGTTACGGATAAGAGGCAGGGTTAGGGTAGGGTTTGGGGTTCGGGTAGGCGTTAGGGTAGGGGTAGTGGGTACGAGGCAGGGTGAGAGTCCAGTGATAGGCGTTAGGGTCAGGGTTAGGTTAGGACCATGGTTAGGGGTAGGCTAGAGGCAGGTTAGGTAGAGCAGGTTAGGTTACGGTCCAGGTTAGGTAGGTCCCACAGAAGAGATCTGATAATGAAAAACACTACGCATTCAAGAGTGATCGCACGATCGAGCGGTACGAACAAATTAGAGTAGGTAAGCAAGCTGTCGTATTAATTATCCCTATGGCCGCTCTGCCTTATTTAGTTATTAACACAGATAGAGAGAGAGAGAGACTAGAGGGAGAGAAGGTGAAGAGAGAGAGAGAGAAGCAGCGGGTGTTAAACAGCTCCGGCGAATAATGCCCGCTCTCTAATTAACAATAAAGACAGAGGAAAGAGAAGAGAGCCGCGACATGAACATGAATACCTAGTGATAGTTAGGGCGGCAGGCGGCTTTCCTCCCCTCCTTGTCTTCTTGTCCGTCCTTCTCTTTCTTGCTCTCTCCGCTCCCCCTCCCCTCTCTCTCTCACTCTGTCNACTTCCTTCTTTGTCTAGCGTCACTCTCATAGCGTTCTTCTCCAGTAGAGCAGGCAGCCGTCGGTTCACGTTCAAGTATTTGTTACTCTTAATGTGCAGCAACTGCAACAACAACGGTTAGTGATAGGGTTAGTGATAGGGTTAGGATTAGGGTTAGTGATAGGGTTAGTGATAGGGTTAGGATTAGGGTTAGTGATAGGGTTAGTGATAGGGTTAGGATTAGGGTTAGTGATAGGGTTAGTGATAGGGTTAGGATTAGGGTTAGTGATAGGGTTAGTGATAGGGTTAGGATTAGGGTTAGTGATAGGGTTAGGATTAGGGTTAGTGATAGGGTTAGTGATAGGGTTAGGATTAGGGTTAGTGATAGGGTTAGTGATAGGGTTAGGATTAGGGTTAGTGATAGGGTTAGTGATAGGGTTAGGATTAGGGTTAGTGATAGGGTTAGTGATAGGGTTAGGATTAGACGCAGGGTTAGTGATAGGGTTAGGGTTAGGGTTAGGGGTAGGGGTAGAGGCAGGTTTAGGGTTAGGGTTAGGACCAGGGTTAGGGGTAGAGGTAGAGGCAGGTTTAGGGTTAGGGTTAGGACCAGGGTTAGGGGTAGGGCTAAGGGTAGGGGTAGGGCTAGAGGCAGGTTTAGGGTTAGGTCCACAGAAGGGACTATAACGAAAACCAGCTAGCATTAAGAGTGATGGCACGAGCGAGCGGTGCGAACAAATTAGAGGTATGAGTGCGCGAGGGGACGATGGTGTGTGGAAGCAAGCTGTCGTATTAATTATCCCCTATGCCGCTCTCTCATTTAGTTATTAACAGAGAGAGAGAGAGAGAGAGAGAGAGAGAGAGAGAGAGAGAGAGAGAGAGAGAGAGAGAGAGAGAGAGAGAGAGAGAGAGAGAGAGAGAGAGAGAGAGAGAGAGAGAGAGAGAGAGAGAGAGAGAGAG
>NW_014580976.1:19295-19684 GCF_000485595.1 Priapulus caudatus
AGAGAGAGAGAGAGAGAGAGAGAGAGAGAGAGAGAGAGAGAGAGAGAGAGAGAGAGAGGCAATATAGACTGCAACAAATAAACTGCCACGAGAACGTGCAGTACAGGACGGGAGATAGTTGAATAAATCAGCCTCACACGAGCGATTCAACGTACTAGGATGAGAGAAATACGGAAGTCTTGAGTAGATATACAGCTTTATCGATTGCTCGACACTTGAAGGAAGTCAACACATACGGAAAATATGCAGGATAGAATATTATGTCTGTGAAAATATTTAATTGGATGTATAAGAAAGTATAAAATGGAATACACGCGCTCATGCACACACACACGCACGCACGCACGCACGAACGCACGCACGCACGCACGCACGCACGCACGCACGCA
>NW_014580977.1:0-13151 GCF_000485595.1 Priapulus caudatus
AGTGCATAATGCTAATACATGTGGCATAGTGAGAGTGATAGTTGCAGTAGTTCATAGGTGCATAGCGCATAGTGCATTAGTGCATAGTCATGGTGCTGGTCCATTGTGCATTAGTGCATAGTGATAGTGCATACTGTATAGTGCATGATGCATTGTGCATGGTGCATAGTGCATATGCATGCATAGTGCATGCATGTGCATAGTGCATGCACTAGTGCATAGTGCCATGCATCGTCATGCGTGGCATCGAGTGGCATCGTGCATAGATGATAGTCAGAGTAGACATTTAGTGCTTAGTTGCAGATAGTGGCATAGTGATAATGCATAGTCCATTAAGTGCATAGTTGCAAATGGTGCAAAGTGCATACTGCGTAGTGAAAGTGGGCAATGAATGTTGATGGGACACAGACGTGAGCACTAGGTGCGCAATGGCCTGTAGTGCATGCAACTATCGTATTGAGATATTAGTGCTATTATCGACAATTAGATTTACTAGCATAGTGCATACACGTAGCCGATCAGGGACCCTCTCATAGAATAGTTGAACATTGGAGAGATAGGAAATATGAGTACAAGTGTTGCAGCGTGACATAGTGCCGATAGATGTGTGCAACAATTTCGAGTATACGTGGTAGTGAAGTGTCAATATTAGTAGTGTTTATAATCATGAGGAAAAAGATATGTTTTCATCGAAACGAGAGTTGGGAGCGCCAATGACCAGAGAATCAGCAACATAGACATGCAGAGAATTGGCAACCATTCATGTATTACATTGACTATTCCTTCTAAGCAATGCAGGCGGCCTGTAGAGAGCCTACACGATGACCGACTTCTTATAATTATGAGTCTTAATTTCTCTCAGCCTTTTACTTCTATCCCCTGTGGAGAGTCCATCTTACACATACGGCACAGTGAACGAAAGTGGCCAAAACGATGGACAATGACAAAGTTCGGAAATCTGAGCATCGTGCCCTCCTGCCTTGGTTCCACAATATATGGCTGCCAACATGCATACTCCGGATGGCCCCCATGGTTGAACCGCGTCGGCTTGGCCTGGGAGTGCCACCAACTAGAGACGCAGCGTCACTTGAGTGCACCCTGCTAGTCAGTGTTGTCGTCGATGGCCCGCATCAAGTTGGAGTCGTTCGCCCTAGCGCACATCGTGAGACGTTAGCTCCTCGGACTGTCGGCGATTCATGGGCACGTGGCGTTGTCCGACCTGGATGTCGGATACTTCCCTCCCCCCTGCAACGAGGCTATCTACGCTCGCGGCGACGCCGTGACTTCCGACGCCCTTAACCTCTCAGCTGCCGGTGTTGACCGCTGCAGGGTTAATCCGAACGAACACTAGTGCCACGTCTGACGGCCCAAATCGCAAGTGATTTTGTCTTCGCGCTCGAGTAGACCCAGCGGTGCCCTCTAAGCGTGGGGGCAAAGTCAAATATGCTGAACGTCCCTACGTGCTCAGATTGGGCGCCTCGGTTGCTCTTTCGTGCTTTGTCATTGAGCCTAAAGCGAGCCAATGGAGTCGGTAGTGACATACAAGCCCAATAGTCACTATACCGCCGCTTATAAGTGTTTCTGCGTGCCTCGTTTCATTTTGGCTAGCTATGTCGATGGACCCGTGTTTTCGCGAAAACAATCGATGTCATCTGTTGCCGCCTTGGCGAATAACTGGCTGAGCAGCGACTGGTCTTGGCGTGGGCCCGTGACCGCGATTCATTTACCAAGCGGAGGCTCTAATGTGTACCATAACTGCTGGCAAAGCAGTCCGGCTAGCAACAATCACTCGCTCCGGGCCACTCTCGCCGCGCAGCTTTTTTCGAGTGCCTAACATAGGCTGGACAGCCTAGCAGCGATGCAGAAGTATGTCCCGCCAGCTGGGAGCACGGTCCAGATGGCCGGTTGATTTGACCGGTGGTGACGAAAACTGGGCGTCACTGTTACGCCCCCTGTCAGTCTTGCCCCATGCTTATAAAAACACGGATGTTTCTGGGCATAGCCCACGGCCGTTCGGGTGCGCGAGCGCATCCGCAGCCCTCGTGATATCAGCGTGTGCATAAGTGCAGGATGCACAGCGGCGAAAGTGCACAGCCTTACATACACACCCGCGACTTCCGCGGTGGCGCTCAGTCCCGCACGACAGTGCGCGCTTGTAACGCCTTCTCGTCGGTGCGGCATCGGGTGAACAGAACTGCGACCCTATTTAGTGCGACAAGCTCGGCCCATTAGTCGTCGTGACCTAAGCGTTCCTACTCTGGCCGTAGCAGCTAGTGAGTGCATTACGTCACCTAACAGTGTAGCCTAACTCGTGTGCAGATCAGCCATAAAATATGATGTAACAATGTCGTGCGCATAAGTGAAAGAGTGCTATACGTATAAACGAGTGAGGATGTAGGCCAATGATTGATCAGTGCTGAGGTAATTTGTCCATGAAGGGCGTCGTGGGATTTGAGCGGTTCCATTTCCCGCCAGAGTAACTACAAGAAACAGAACTGAGTTAAAGCATACCAAGGTTGCTAAATTAGTAGCTTCTTCAGGCGAGCACAAATTTCTTGAAGATTTAGTTAGTATAAATGGTATGCGCCCTTGCTGTTAGGACTGGGGGGCGGACGGATGTACTAGCATGGCTGAGGAATGAGTTAAGTGCCGTGGTTGCTCAGCGCTAACAGTATGACCCTGGGTGTTCTTATTGGCCTCGTACCGTGTTCATGCTCTAACTCACATTGAGGTCGACGAATTTGTAGGATCAGTTGCTGCAATTAGATCGGGCATAGTGACGCTCCAGCAGTGTTGTCATCTCGTGGCGCACTGTGTGATGGATGGCGTGACAGTAGTTCAGTTAGTGCTAAGTGGCCTGTTACGTCTTGTGCTAAGGTAGCTGCTATGGTTATGCTATATACTTTGTCTAGTAGGTATCTGACCTGGTGTACCTGCAGCGGTGCAGTGGCTGTCAGATGAGGTGCGCATTGGTGAGTTATGCTGATAAGAGCGATTATGTGCGTATAAAGAGTTTGTCGTTAGTCGGCATTGAGGTTGGCTATCCAGTCGACCCAAGTGGGACATATAAAGGCGAACAGTGAGGTCGTATCGACGTTTTTTGATTCATGCAACTAGTTGCTTTTGAGGGAAAATAGATGAGCTGCATCGTGCATTGTGCATCACTAGTGCACTCAACAACTGAGGTTGGAGACACAAAATAGCGGGCGTATAAGAGAGTGCAAACGCGGGCTAATAGCCCCACTTTGCTAACGTTAAGCAATAAGATGCATGTGCATAGCTGCCTAAATGCGATATGCAGTTCATGAGTCATATAAGTGTCAAGTACTTGGCCTGATGTTACGTGCCAAAAGAGTGCTAACTGCAGTCGATAAGTGCATGGTGGTATGAGCATGTGGTGCATTAGGTGGCTGAAGTAAAAGAGATGCAGTATAGTTGCTCAAAGACATGTGTGTCAATGGTCACGCGTCAAATGTCTATGCACAACATGGTGTACTGGTGCGCGCCCGGTTCGCAATCTAGTGCTAATATCCGTCAGCTTTCATTTATCGCCCTGTATAGATCTTCATGGGTAGCCTAATAACGTGCTTTTGCGAGTGCTTCATATGGGCTAGTACGCATGAAAGTCCATGAGCTGCGGAGACGTTTCGTAGCGCAGTTGAGCTATCGATCTAGATCGTAGTATCAGCCATCGCTGTGTGCTTACTTGAGCGTAATAACCTGCCGGCGTCTGGCTGATCGTCACTTGCTGTCCAATCTCAGCTTAAGGAGCCAAATAGATACTTGAGATATGCATAGTGCATAGCGTCACTGAGTGAGTATTAGTTGCTCGCGAACGAATGCATACGCTTATATATACTTAGATTGACAATCGCGAGCATATAGGGCATAGTGACATAGTGGTACCTAATTAGTGTAATAGTTGATATGGTATGCATATTGTAATGGCTCATGGATGCACTTTATAATGAAGGTGCTACATAGTTAGAGTATTGCCAGGTGCGAGTCATGAGATTCGGCGAGTGCCAGTATCCTAGCAGTATTTCAAATTCATTTGTCATGAGCTGAGTCAGGAGCATCGCTCCCTCTGCCTATAGCGCAGATCACTGATGCGCGCACGTAAGGTGTCGCTAATCATGTGTACATCGGTTGCACAAAATATAGTGTGTAATCTCTAATGCTATTTTGAGCAGTCAGTAACAGCTGCTAATGCATCAAAATGATATCAGTCGCTTATGCTGTTATGACATATTACGGGACCGTTGCACTCTGAGTTAGTCGACCACTCATGTGCAGTCGAAGTGCAGACAAAAGCTCACTCATAATTATCAGCTAGACGTCGTCGTGCAGGAGGCATGAGTGCATAAGTGCATGAGTGCAAGCGGTCCACGGAGTGCGGCTATTCACGTTGCCTCAAGATGCTAATTAAGTCGCCTCGTGCAATCTGGCTCTTTAAAGGTGGCTCATCGTGCACTAGGTGCCTCACTCTATGTCTCAGTACTGATAAGTCCACCTGTCGATGTCACTTTTTTTAGCTACGGTCGCATTGAGAGTGCCTAATTACGTGGCAGTCTGATCTAGTCATGCGCATAAGGGGTGCACCGTATGCCGATCTGTTCACGAGTTACCGTAGCCTGCATCACTGTCGCGATTCGCCGGTCACCGTCCTGTCCGCTGCTATCACCAGATGTCAATAGTGCTATCTGCGTATCGAGGTTCCGATCGAGAATGTAGCACTTAGCGACATGAAATGCACCTAGTGCGTTAGGTGCGACACATGTATCTTCTCGATGAGTGAGGTATTGCATAGTGTCAGTTAGTAGCTACGAGCGTCTGATTAGGCGTCATCAGAGTTCAAACAACTGACGATACCTATGCTATTTGAAGCACATACTGAGGCATATCTGAGCCTGATGAACTTAGTTCGTAAGATGCCACGGGAAATTTAAGTTGGTGGCGCAAATAGAAGTGGAGTCATTGTCCCAATTTAGTGCATACAGGTAATCAAATTGTTAAGCGTATTCATTCTTGAATGTTCGCGTTGCGAGATGAGGCATAGGAGTTGCATCAGTGGCATATAGCCTATCTATGATGTATGTTGCATTCCGTCGAACGTTGGTAGTGCACGACGTTCGTAAGCTAGCGTGCAACTGACGTATGCCACTACTGTCTGACGTCATTAACGTGAAATGATAGCGGATTACTAATAGTGCATGCGAGTATAATGGCGCATGGTGCCATCGTGTGCAGAGGGTCTATCCGAGTCGGAACCGTTATAGCTGCCACAATCTCACCGAGTCATAGTGCTGAGTGACACATATCGGATATGTATTGGATTTTATATGGTGCCGCAATTTCGTATCAGTACTCTAATTATTGCATTTTTTAGTGATAATTATTTTCTCATGATAGTGATGAGCATATTATTAGGGCATTGCCAAGAGTTCAATGTACAATAAAATGTAATAAGCTTCGATAGTTAGATTGCATACCGAGCGTCGTTGAAAATCGAGATGCAGTGACTCAATCGGAAGTGCGACAACAAGTCGCTTATAGTGCATTACGCTGGTCAGCCTACTGGTCCATATCGCCGTCTCGTTGAGGCACCAAGTGCGAAACCTATGGTGCATTTAACTGTACTCATTCCATGGCAAGTTGGATTATCTGATTGACTAGATGCAGCATGCGAAGCTGTTCGACTACTGATCACAGTGCCTATGCTATCGCACGACACGTTGTTGGTAACGAAATCTGCACGGTGTTGTACACTAATTGCTTGTACTTAATAAAATTTAAAGAGAGTCAAGGTGGCCGCTAACATGGACGTGCGGAATGATTGACAATAGTGCGCACCAAATACGTGACACTAACTGCAAATATCACATAGTTATACCTCAGAGATTAAGTAGCTAATCGTATGCTACTCGTGCAAGTGCCACTAAACCAGATGAGTGTATAAGTGAGAATAGTGGCTATTAACAACGTGAGCCATTGAAGTCTGAGCTCGATGCAAGTCATGAAAGTGATGTGCTGTGAATAATGCATAAGTGCACAGTACTATGTAGTGTGGCATGAGGATCGAGGCTACTAGGTAGCATTGCTGTGGCAAGAGAACCGAGTTTGCAACGTGCACGAGCTGCAGATAGGACAACAGTAGCATAGTAATTAGTGTCTAATTGCGCATCTCTGGCACTCATTGGGCATAATGGCGTCAATTAATGCGGATATAATAGCACTAATGGCAGAGGCTAATGCAGAGTGCACTCGTGCACATTGAGCATGCAGCTGTAAGTGCAGAGTCGGCAATAGTGCATGAGAGTGGGCATAATGCATAGTGTCGTGGTGAAACGTTTGTGCACTTGGTGAGTGGTTGGCCGTATGGACTTAGCGTAGGGAGTGAGCTCATGTGCCAGTTGGCCGCCCTGTGCTGCACCTGCGCATGGAGCATGGCGGCGCCACTGGTGCTCCCTGCGTTATGCATAGTCGACTATGATGTGCTAGTACGGTGCCAAGGTAATCGAGGCGTCCGAACGTCAGTCGTATAAGCATAGCATTCCGTGCACTAGGTGTGCAGCGGAGGTCAGCGTCTCTGCTGCGAGTCACGTGCCTGGAATTGTCTTACTAAGTACGAAACATTCACCGCTTTGACTAACATGTGAAATCGTAAACAGCTGAGCCAATGTTATGAATGGCCTGAAGCCGCTCATGTGTAATATATAACTTGTTGGTCGGTGGCTGATGGCGCGTGTCATTGAGTGGCATATGCTAGTGTGAATTACCTGGTGATGTTGGCCATAGTGCGCTAGTGCGAGTTGAGGGGCCTCAGCGTCATAGTGCAGTAGGGTGCATCAGTGCGACGAGTGCACGTAGGCCGAGGCGTGCAGCTGCAGTGACCGGTGATCAGTAAATTCATCGGCGAGCTTGAGTGCATGCGCTGGCAATTGTGCATAGTGCTACGACTGAGTCGCAAGTCAGGTGTATGCGTGAGCGACGGCGTCGAGCGTGCTTCCACTCACCTGTGCATATGTGGCTATTAGCGCTCTGACGTTGTAGTTGCAAAACATAGTTACCAAATCGGGTGGCAATGCAAACACAAACAAAATTAGTCAAGATGTCCAACTCGAGGTCGGCAAATTGATGAGACTAATAAGGATTCTCGAATAGTAGGCACATCTGGTGCATGAGCCAATACACCGTAGTCACTGACACTTTAAGTTCTCTATTACTGTATCGAGAGGACTGTAGCTGTTTCTTCTGGCAGTGCTGTGCATATGTCCATCGTGGCTGTACCATCCCAGCGTAGGTGGCAAGTGCCCAGAGTGTCGAATATGGTACGCATAAGACGCTATGGTGTCCGATGGTTATTGCTATAGGTGCATTTCAGGTTAGCAAGTTGTAATTGGATGCATGTGCATGGTGGCATAGGGCATAGTGCATAGTGCATGGTGCATAGGTGGCTATAGTAGCCAGTAGTGATAACTGTTGCTATTGGTGCAATGCTGCAAGTACGACTCTAGCTACACTCACTCACTAAGCATGGTTCCTGGTGCCATCAGTGACGCTGTCGTGCCTAGTGGCATACCTCTGAGCCACTAGCTGCTCAAACAGTAGTGAGATAGTCGCATATAGTGGCACGGTGGGCAATAGTGCATACACTGTATGCATAGTGCTAATGCGTAATGCTCGTGCCATCGTGCATCGTTATGCATATAGTGCATAGCTACATGCTAGTGGTCACAATTTAATCTAGCACTAATGCATAGTGCACATGTGCGAGAGTGCTAGTAGTAATCAGTACCAATAAGTAGCATAAGTGCGACTGCTAGTGAATACGTCGCCATAGTGGGACATGTGAGCACTGAGTGCCACTGCTTGCTATGTATGTGCATAGTGTACTAGTGGGGTAGTGGCAGAGTGAGGGGTAGAGTGAGTAAGCAATAAGTGACTTTGTGGCCATAGCTGGCATTAGCTGCGCATAGTGCCATGGCATAGTGCAATGCATAGTGACACTGCTAAAGTGGCATAGCGCATTGGTATGCAAAGTGACCTCGTGTACTTTCGTTTGCATAGTGACAAGGCTGGCGCACATGCTCGTGGCTGTAACGCAATTGATGGCTATAGTGCTAAGTAATGCATCGCTTGACCGTAAGTGCGGTCATGATCAGGCGGTTAGTGCGACATGATGAGTGTTCCTCGTCGATAATTGTGCCGCTGAGAGAGGTGTGATTGATGACTGGCCGCAGACCTGAGATGGAAATGGAGCTAGTGGATGATAGGGGCATGAATGCCTCAGTGATGTTGAAAGTGCTCCATCGAGACAATATGAGGTAAGAATCCGGTGTCACCAGCGAGCGACGCTAGTCCCTCGTTACTCCGTAGAGAGGCGGCACGTGCGATCTGCCAGCCTGAGTGCAAAGAAAATCCGTAGTTTTGACCAATTGAACCCGACCAGCGTATTGACGCGTGACACTCGCCGAGATCTCTAGGTGCGCACGTACCGTGCAGTCCGCCCGCCCGCTGAGGCGTAAGCGCATTGTCATTTTAGGTATTCGCGAATTTGCATAGCGTCGGCCAGAGTGGAGTGCACTTGTGGGCATTGGTCAGCGAATGTGTGCACACGTAGGTGCTGAATGGCTACGAATATAAAGATGAGCATAGTCGGACAATAATATACAGCATCGCGTAAACCTTGCGCCCCGCCAGGTGGGGCCGCCGGTCTCACCTGCAGTATGCATTGCTGGCGCTCACAACTGAAGTCAGATCTGTTTTTCTGAGGCGCATGCGGGAAGACGTCCGTGCTCGAGTCTTTATACCTAGCGGTCACTATAGACATTGTAAACTCTGGAGACCTTCCAGGTAATTAAAAGAATCTTGTTTTTCTCTCGTTCGTCTCTTCATTTATCTTCTTTTCATCTCCACCTCAGGTTAAGGAGGCGACAGTCAAATATAGCAAACTATACAATAATAGCTGCAATAATACAAATAGAATAACAACACCCTCCATCAATAAACATAATAACAACCCTATTAACTAATTAATCACAACTAATTAATAATTTGCATCCAGCATGTCCCAACCTCTCGCGCCGCGCAGATGTTGCACGCATGACGCAGACGGCTGGACAAGCAGTATATGCTGGAGTCTGTCATGCTTCCAGTTCAATGCTGCCGCACCCTCACGCCTCAGCAGCTGGCAGCCCGCTCCCACCAGCTTATACTGCTGCTCGCACGCTGCTCCTAGGCCCATCTCTCGTCGCTGCGGCTCACTCGGACCATTCTCGCTCAACTAAGTCAAGGTCCTGAAGCCATGTCGTGACAGAACCACCCCTTCACGCGTCGCATCGCAGCTCGTTGCATTAAACGAGATCAGCGTTGGTGTGATGCCGTTGCTAATGTGCCTGCCTCTGTCCATTACCTACCTGTGACTGCGTCATCTCTGTTTGTATGAGACACTTTAAACTTATCCTAAAACGCGTACGCATCACAGTAGCCCAAGTTAAATGAAATAAAGACAGACATAAAGAGACAATTGCTCCGCGTGCACTGCCGCTCCGCCAGGGTGGCGCTCGCTGTGCATCACTCTGCGAGCCTGGTACTATCTGTGCAAGTGAGGTGTATAAGAGAACGAGACCTAATATGACCATCAAAGGTGCATAAGTGCATAGTGCATGGTGCCCCTGCCGTCACAAAATGAAACAAAAATAGATAAAAAACCTCCAGGGGCATAGTGCATACACCGTAACGTAGCACTAGTCGCAATCAATGCATACTGCATAGCTGCCATCGGTGCATAGTGCTACAACTGTAGTTGCATAGTGATGGTGCTGGTGCCATCCGGCCTCGCCATGGATACGCATGTCATGGTGCATGTCGCCCTGGTGCATGGGTGCAGTAGTGCAAGTGTCAAAGTAAATGACAATAAGTGGAATATAAAGATGAGCAATAGTGACATAACAGATAGCACAAGTAGACAAAGGTGCATATATCAATGGTGTGAGAATATAGCATAGTGCTATAAGTTCATAAGACTAATGATGACCTCGTGCATAGTGCATAAGTGCATCGTGCATATATGCAATAAGAATCGACAAAAATAAAAAAAAAAAAAGAAAAAAATCAAAAAGAAAAATAAAACAAAACAGAGTGACAAGTAAGTGCATAGTGCATAACAACTGTAAAGTGCATTATTAGTGAGACACTCGTGCTAAAGTGTACCATAGTGCAAGTGCAATAGTGCATATGTGACATACAGTGCGCATGGTCAAATGGGATAACTGCATAGTTCATCAAGCGATACATAAGATTGCAAAATCGTTATATGAGGTGTGTAATAACAAGTACAAAACTGAAAATTGAGCATATGTGTACTCGGCGTCACTAGCATAGTAATCAGAGACAATTCTGTTTCTGAGCGCTATGACGGTGAGAGACGGTTGCGCGTGTGCTTGACGTCTGTTTAGCCATATAGCGTCTGAATCAAAGAGCGAATTGTAAGATGTTAAGAGGTATGTCTATAGTCAGCTATAGTTGCAAGGTTGACAATAAAGAGAGAGACCTGCTTGTATGTTTAGCTCACGTACGTCTCCTTACATTTTATTTGCTATTTCACGCATTGCTCCACCTCAGGCTGTGAGGGAGCCGACAGATAAAGTGAGATGCCAATAACGATGAGCCATAACAATTAGCCATCATATTAAATGTACAAATAAATTAATGACACACCGAAATTGTAAAGCCATCAATATAAAATAGTGCACTCTAACTTCAATTCGAGAGACTAATTAAATTAGAGTGGCAGTTAGCTGACACAGGCACTGTCGCCACCTATCTTCACGCGCGAGTCAGTCTGTGCACCCAGCAGTGTGTCCGGAGGTCGCAGATCTCCTGACGACATTGCTAAATTCTATTGCTATTTGTCGTGGTGATCTCCCTTCGATGCTGTTGTGCGCTAAGACAGGACACAAGAGAGCTTTTCAGTAAATGCTCGCAATGGTTCATAGCTCGGCATGAGTTCGTCATGACGAGCGCCATAATGTAGACTACTGTTGCCATTGCGCAATATGGCAAACAATACCAACACTCGATAAGGGCAACTAGAATAGCATTAAGAGGTGAGATGGTCTTGTCAGGCCTTGAGGTAGCCCAAAGTCGAGTCAGCAGATGATTTAGCGAAATGATGAGTTGCTCTGTACTAGCCTGCAACGTATGCATGTCGAGCACAGCTAGAGGATTAGTGCAAATCCTCAGAAAAAAAGTAAGAGAAAATGAGTCGGTGGCTAGGCACTTCCACGTGGTAGTAGCAGTCTGAGCGGGCACACATGCATAACTGCTATCGTGGCTCATACGTGCCATCACAGCCTGCGCACCGAGACGTGCCTGTGCATACACTGTACGTGCTATGCAGTAAGTGCATAGAGTGGCTGAGATCAAGTGACTGAGTCGCACGAGTTGCAGATCTCAATTTATAGTGTCATGAGTTTCAGGTGACGTTCATAGTATTAGAGATTATGTTAGTTATGTTCTTGGAAGTTGACATTAGTGCATTAGGTGCTATTATGGTCTTCGATGGTATGGAGCGAAGTAAGTGCATAGCTTGAATATTGATACTTGTTATACTAGTGGCAGTTCTTGGTTGATATTTTTTAGCTATGGTGCAAGTCAGTGCATAGTGTCAACCTACATAGTGCGAGGTGAGATGGAAAAGAGAGAAAATGAGAGACGAACGAAGTAAAACAAGATTCTTTTAAAAATTACCTGAAGTCTCCGTACAATACAGATCTATTAGTGACCGCTATATAATAACCAGCACACGCGCCCCGCTGCTTCACCGCATGCCGCTCAACCACGAATCCTGACTACACGTGTGACGCCCGCAGGCAAATGCATACTGCAGGTGAGACGCGGCGCCACCTGGCGGCGGCAGGGCGGAGCAATTGTTCCTTTTTTTTACTCGTCTGTGTCCGTCGGTTTCGGAAGTTTAAAGTATTAAAAAAAAGATACGAGCGAAAAACGAAAAAGCTTAGCAGCATTCACACCAGGTGTCTCCGTTTGACAGCTGCATGGCGCGAGGGGCTGCGACATGGCTTCGCCGGACTTAGTTTGAGACGAAGATCGAAGTGGCCGCAGCGCGAGAGATGGGCCTGCAGGAGCAGCTGCAGCAGCAGTATAAGCTTGTAGCGAGGCTGCAGCTGCAGCTGCAGGTGCGGCAGCATGAACTGGAGCATGACCAGACTCCAGCATATACTGCTGTCCAGCCGTCTGGTCATGCGTGCAACCATCTGCGCGCCGAGAAGGTGGGACATGCTGAGTGCAAATTATTAATTAGTTGTGATTATTAAGTTATGTGTATTATGTTATCTGATATTGTTATTTATTGTATTATTGAGCTATTACTTGTACTAGTTTGTAATTTACTGTCGCTCCTACCTGAGGTGAGATGGAGGAAAGAATGAAAAAATGAAGCAGACGCACAACGAGTAACACAGATTCTTTTAAACTTACCTGACACGCTCCTACACTACAATTCTCTATAGATGACCGCTATATTAACAGACTCGACGCACACGCGATACCGCTCGTTCACCGCATGCCTCAGAAACAGAAATGCTCTGACTACAGTGTGACGCCGCAGCAATGCCATACTGCGCGGTGAGACGCGGGGCCGCCACCTGGCGGCGGCAGGGCGAGCGAATTGTGTCTTTTTTTTTGCTCACACTGTGACTGACGGTCTCGCGAAAGTTTTGGAATTGGAAAAAAAACACGCCGCAGGCGGCGGCGGGAAGCTCGGGTCAAATTTATTGACCAATCAGCGTATTCTAGGTTATCTATCTATTTCTATGGTCGGGCCAATAGTCACTTTCCGCGAAATCGGCGGGAACCTCATCAACTAACCGCCTTTTGCGCGTCCGATAGTTACCCGATAGTTACCGAGATGGCGTCGAAGAAGAAAGACAAGTTTAACGTGCATGTCGCCGTACGTTGCAGGTTTTTTCCTCCCCCCTCCCACCACATAACAAAGCTCTATGGCAGATTAGGTTTGTATGAGGTGAATGACCGTACGTATAGCTAACTGTGAGCGTGCGTCTGTCAGTGTGTGTGTGACACTAGCATGAAAAACAGTCGGCTCTGGCTATACTTACAAACAGGAAACC
>NW_014580978.1:0-7657 GCF_000485595.1 Priapulus caudatus
GTAGTAGTAGTAGTAGTAGTAGTAGTAGTAGTAGTAGTAGTAGTAGTAGTAGTAGTAGTAGTAGTAGTAGTAGTAGTAGTAGTAGTAGTAGTAATTACTTGCTGCTTATATACGATCCATGTCCCGTATTATTTTGCAAGGACACGTCAAGATAAAGACGCACGCCCAGAGAGACGACATGAAATTCATGGTTTTAGTATAATGTTTCTATTAAAACCAAGAGTGGCTTCACAAAGTGGAGTCTAATCTACCAAAAGACGCCAGCGCAGGCAACACGTTTTCTGACTGCGCGAAAAAAAGTGGACCAAAAGGGATTCCTTATATCCGTCCAGTCGCGTCATGCCTCATATTTCACGAAAAAAAACGCAGGCAGAATCCTCGTTTTTGCGTACTCCGTAGGATAGGGCTAGCTTTTAATGTTTTATTTGTTGTTTTGTTCTATTTTGTGTTTAGAAAATACAGTCATTTTATCATTGTTTTCTGTTTCTCGGTTTTGTTCTGCCGCTATTTGTTTTTCATCACATGCTAACCGTTGTTTTTGTTTTTCGTCACAGCATAATCTTTCATTAAACACGTTAGCAATAGTCGTTGTCGTTGTTGTTGTTGTTGTTGTTGTTATTGTTGTTGTTGTTTTGTCAGCACGGCTCAACACGGTAATTTCACCGCTCTACGTCAGAGCCTGGGGACCATTGTCAGAAACAAAATTAGTCATAGCATTAGTCTTAACATTTTTCTCCTAGACCGGCGACAGAAACGCTGCGAAGTTACGAGAATGAAAACGCGTAGCAGATTTCCTCATAACAATGCGAAACAAAGTGATGTCGACGGTCTAGGAGAAATTGTTAATGTTAAGACTAATTTTGTTTCTGACAAAGGGGCCCCTGGTCTGTGATCTGGCTGGTAAGGATTGCCGAACGACCACGAGTATCGTCCTACCAGCGTTTGCTAGCCTGTGCTAAACTACATCACTGCGACGTTCAAAGGAAGCCGTAACATTTTCTGTGCAATAGGAGGACGTGTACTGAATTACGACTTAGATTTAGCACGCGCGAACAATACGTCGCGTCATTGCGACTTCAGTTTCGTGTATTATTTGTTATTATTATTTGTTATTGAATGTGCGCGGCGATTGAGCTTGGGCTGTGCGCACGCACACCACACACAGACACACCGACACACACACACACACACACACACACACACACACACAACACACACACACACACACACACACACACACACACACACACACACACACACACACACACACACACACACACACACACACACACACACACACACACACACACACACACGGAGTTAAAATGCAATAGCGCCATTAAAGATATATAAGGTATAAACGCGCCAAGCATCCACGCGCGAACACACTCGCAGCTTGCTAAAAAAAGCTGAGTGAGTTACTTTTTTAATGTATTGTCGCGCGCGACTGCGTGCTATGCCAAATCCAGCTAGTCCACGAAAATCCGTGAAAACGCCTACGCCACACCCCGCTGGAGAGCGAGACGAGCGAGTTTTCTGCAAGATGAGGTGATTTTTTACGAAGATGCACATTTTTACGCGTACCCGTGCAGCTGTGATTGCGTCGATGGGAATGAGCTCCAATGAGCGTTGATGTGATAGGTGGTCAACGGCGGTGTGTCATATAGTGTGTGTGTGTGTGTGTGTGGGTGGTGTGTGTGTGTCGTGTGTGTGTGTGTGTGTGGGTGTAGTGTGTGTGTGTGTGTGTGTGTGAGTGGTGTGTGTGTGTGTGTGTGTGTGTTGTGTGTTGTGTGGTGTGTGTGTGTGTGTGTGTGTGGTTGTGTGCAGTGGTGTGTGTGTGTGTGTGTGCTGTCGGTGTGTGTGTGTTGTGTGTGTGTGTGGTGTACATGGTCGGCGTGTGTGCGTGCATGTACTGTAAGTGTATGATGTGTGTGTGCACGTGCGTCGCGTGCGTGCGTGTGTGCGAAAGAGAAGAGAGATAGAGAGAGAGAGCGCGCGCATGTGCGGCAGGCCTCAGTGCGTGCTGTTATGCGATGCGTGTGTGTCGTGGTGACGCGGGCAGGTGTTCGCGTGGGACGTGGAGTGATAGAGATAAGCCGACGTGGTCGCCTACCGCAACTTAACGCTTTAGCCTTCAGCGCTGCACTGATTGATCCGCTGCTACATTAGGCCCGTGGCGAACTTAGCGCGTTTGACGTGCTAGGGAACAGAGAGAGAGAAGCGTGCGCGCAACTCTCCCTGGCAAAGTCGAAAGCTTCCGCCAACGTTCAGCCACTTAACACAGCGGCTGAGTAGGATACTAGGCGGCTTTCCTACTTCAGTTCCATCTGCGTTAGTCAGCGCCTTGATACGTACAGCTAATCTAAGTAAGCTAGTATACGGCGTTACGCAATGCACACACGCGGTAGTCGAGGCAGCGGAGTGGTGATAGCGCATAGCAGTCGCCAGAGCCGTGGCGTAAGAGACGGCTACATGCAAGATGAAACATGTTACATGTATGGCCCTGTCACACCTGCACGATTTAGCCAGCGTATGCCGGACCGTATGCAAAATTTCTCTAAAACGCTGCATACGCTGAACTATCATGTTTTTTTCAATTTTGGGCGTAACATAGCGTATTCATAACGAGTTGGCACGTTATACTTACCGTAATTAGTAAGCTATATAGAACGTTTCGATAACCTCTACTATAAACTCAATTACAACGAATTGCTTTAGGGCGTGTTGGCCGGCGTTCACATCTATTCCGCAACGATAGTCATAACATCCTTATGGCATAGCGCGCGCAGGGTATCTGCGCGACGATCACGTGTCGTAGCCTATTAAAAAGGCTGCCGCTGCGCTATCAAATCATACCCGCACTAGAATCGCGTATCAACATGACCAGATCCGCAGTATCAACATGCCTAATACCATTTTTATATACCAATTCCCCTAACGCTGCCAATACCCACTTATACGTAAGCCTCGTAGTGTGAAACACGTTCAGTAATTCTGTGCGTCACGTCCCGGAAACATGTCAAATACGTCTACATTACGTCAATATTGCGTTGGACGATAAGTTACGACATCAGGTTCAAAGTCACCCTTACTCATCAGCGTTAGAAATAAGTTTGGGTACGCTACAATCTACTCGACGTCATTTCGACTTATGATAAGCTTACAGAGTAACGTGTGGTGAACGTGTCGTCAACGCACATCGGCCATAACTACCTACAACTTATGGCCCGCGTATCGGATGTATGGCATACGCTGCATACGTCGGCAAACTCCTTGACGGCATGCTCAAATTTTCTCGACGACCGCTCGCCGTACTACGACGATACAGCTAGCGTGCCTTCAGCGTGCTCCTAACTCTATCAGCCGAAGCGTAACTTACCATAACCTTATTCCGACGTTATGCAGCGCTATTCCACCAATTCCTTGATACGTCCGCATACGCTGGCTACAATTCTGTCAGGTGTGAAGGCGCCATAAAGCCAAGCATTGAAAGCGCATGCTATATGTAGAGTACTAGGGAAAATGGCGGATACGTTGTAAGTACTAGGCAAATACGGATACGTGTAAGTACGAGAAATGCGTCGATATGTAAGCGGAGATCTGCAATGCGGCTACATGAAAGCAAATGGGAAGCTCAGCTACATGTAAGCAAAGGAAAACGCTATGACATGAAAGCGAGGGGGAAGTTCGGTTACATGTAAGCTCGGATGAAACGCTGCAAATAGGCGGAACCGCGGCTATACCACGAACGGGGGGAGGGGAAACGCGAGATGAAAGCGATGCCGTGACGTTCGACCTACAGGTTTCCCGGCGCTGCATGAGCGACCATCTGCGAGGGCGTGTTTTCCAGGTACCGGCGGTCTGCTCAATTTTCAAACGGTCGAGCTCGTTATGCGTCCATCTTACACTAGTGCCACGTTATTCACACGTACTGACCGCCATGGGCTGATAGCTCGTCACGATGCGACACTATCCGCGCACCACAGAAAACGAAGGAAAACTGCATGACGCATGAACTGTCGGTGATCTAATTTATGTATTGTCTAAGTATAGGCTCAGAGGCTAGGAACACACCCTACAGGATCGGTTGATAACGGGCAGGAGCCAGCACGCCCAGACGGATACACAGATTGTCGCTCATGCAGTACCAGACAACGCACGACGACGAGCACAGCACACACACACACACACACACAGCAAAAAACACTATAACACACACACCACACACACACACACACACACACAACACCACACACCACACACAACCACACACCACCACACACAAACACCACAGGCACACCGCCACGCCACACATACATACCATAGCACAAACACTCACACTCACAAACACACCATCGCCAGATGGCAACGAATCGACGGACAGGCGTACAAGCAGACCAGAAATTATATAGTTATAGTATGGAACGTTGCGCTATATGGCAACGATTATTACTTATATACGGCACGTGATGAGTACTAGCTCTCCACAATAGCATAAACAAACGCCATGGTGTCGTTTTTCCGGACGTAGCGTAGGTCAGGCGGCGGCGGCGGCCGGCGCAGCGGCGGCAGCGGCGGCGGATCGTTGTGCGGCACGACGTCTGTTAGTTCATCACGTCGGCGGCGACCGGTCTGTATACACGAGTAAGTATCACACGCACAACGCGCCCGCACGCACAAGCTCCACAAGGACACACAACACAGCACACACACAGCACACACACACAGCACCAACACACACACACGAGACACACACACACAGCATACGCGTTACTTATATATATATAATATAAATAAATATACGTGACGCGTGTAAGAAGCGACTAATACGATTAGCGGTGGCATCGACACGATTTTGCAGCCAGGGAGAAAATTCATTTACATATCTCAGGTATTTGGTTATGTTGGTTCGAATCCCATCTGTTTATTTTTATTTTATTTTATTTTTTTATTATTTTTGTTTAGGGTTAGGATAGGTTAGATTAGGGTGGGGTTAGGGTATAGAGTTCATATGCGTGTGTTCTAAAACATTACGCGTTTGGCTCCTTTCCGGAAAGAATGAGTATTTATAATCAGAGGGCGATCAGCTAGCAGGCAAGCCATTTTCGCTGTATAGTAATTAGGAAAGACGAAATTAAATTAGGAATTACACATTGTTAAGCGCTAACCACATTATGGCGATATTTCATATTATATGCGTGAAACGTTATCAAATCTAAGAATCTGCTGCGATCATTATAACGCATACTCACGGCGTAGATGATATGGCATGATCCATGATTCAGGTATAAGCTTTCTCTGCCGCTTTTATCCATTAACTACTTTCTCTCGCTAGCGCCCTCTCTTCTCTCTCTCTCTCTCTCTCCCTCTCTCCTCTCTCTCTCTCTCTCTCTCTGCTCTCTCTCGTTGCTCTTTCTGCCTTCTGTGTGTTGCTGGTTTTTTTAAATCGTGCGATATGACCTCCTTGTCTTTCGCCTTCTCTTGATCATCTCTCCTCGCACTTGCTGCTCTCTCTCTCGCTGCTCTCTGCTCTCTCTCCATCCGTACAGCTCTTCCTCTGCTATGGCTAGTCAATGATCCAAGAAATTTACATCTAGACGAATTGTTGATAAATATAACGTGAAATTGAAGCTGTAATTCTTGCTGCGTTGCTAGCCGTAGTGGTAATTGTTATAAAATCTCCACCAAACCTCTGATTATACGGAGTCTAAATTAAGCGCCATAATTTATTATCATTTGGATGAAGATGTCGTATTTTTTATCGTTATAAGAGGCCGAAATGTGCGTATAATTGTGGGCCGCACTATCGACACGACATTTTGTTATGGTGATTCACTGGTAGTATATACACTGTGGCAGAGGTAGCCTAACGCCTTATGAGGATGTGATCGGCTTTAATGATTCAGACTCATGGTCTGTTTAATATGCGGAAATACTTTTTATTATTATTTTAAAACTGGACGCGCTTCGGGATTAAGGATATGCATGTTTGAAAGTTGCGTTAGTTAGTGCAATCTTCTTAATACGGCGTGTAAATTTTGTCAAGGCGTTGGCTCTAAATGTCTGCTTTGACAATTTGAGCTTTGGTCATATTGTACATTCATCGTAAATAATTGACCGATGAGCAGCTTGATGTTAACATCCCTTGCTCTCTCGCCAGTTTCGTAAACTGGCCAGCATTGCAATATTACTTTTTATTAATATAACGTCTACTAACATAAAATTAGGTTATCACTTAACTATAATCATGAAAGACTTCATATTCGTACTTGCATATTATCTGGGCGTTATGTATGTTTTTATGTTGTGTATCGGCAAATTATTTGTTGAACGGATTAAATATTTGCGTTCGCTGGAAAAACGTGGCGTTCAAGCTTGCGTGTGTGTGTGTGTTGTGCGCGCGCGCAGCCGCGGCGGTCGGGTGTGTGTGTGTGTGTGTGTGTGTGATGTGTGTGTGTGGTGTGTAGTGCGTGTTGTGTGTGTGATGTGTGTGTGTATGTGTGTGTGTGTGTGTGTGTGTGTGTGTGTGCGTGCGTGCGTGCGGCTGTGCGCGCGCGCGCGTTTGTGTGTGTGTGTGTGTGTGTGTGTGTGTGTGTGTTGTGTGTGTGTGTGTGGTGTGTGTGTGTGGTGTCGGTGTGTGGCGCGCGCGCGCGTGTCGGTTTGTTGTGTACATCTTACCCCTGCCTATTTACTCCTCTGCTCTTCGCAATCGTAAACAAGCGGTGCTAACGTAAGCTATTTGGCCATTCACTCGCTCGCGCAATAGGTATCGGCTACCCGAAGACCGCGTCCAATTAACGCGTAATTAAGGCTAAACGCTTTAAGCTTGAACTAATTAAGCTAATTAGCGCTAACCGCTAATTAAGCGCTAATTAAACAGTAATTTAATTCCCAATGCGCGTGTCGGGCATGTCGACAGCGCGCAGGCAAGCGTAGCATGAGGTCCATCATGGCAGAGTGACGTCACGGACTGGGACGGTACTATCGTCTGCTCGCTGCATGGCTAAGTACGCACAGCACTTAGGACATAGTCCAGTAATAAACTGAAATACTATGACGCACATTCACAATACTAGCGCTCTCAATTACACTCCGCGTGGTTCACTGTATACAACTTTCTTTCACAAAGAACTAAATGGCAGAACGCTCGCCGAGCCTCAGCCGCTGCGAGTGGCTGTGCTCGCCATATAATAAATATATATAGAGTTCTGTATATAGCAGAAGTAGAAAATAGATATAGATATAGTAGATCTACCTCTGATATATAGTATATTCTATATAGAGTATATATAAGAGTGGCTAGGCGCGCTGCAGCGTACCGCTCCGCGATATATGGTCCTACGTCGTTAGCGCTTCACGTCACCCGTCACTATAACGACGCACACTGACAACAGACACACACGAGCGGAAAAATAGCGCCGACCGCTGCGTTCATGCCTGCGAGTCTTAAATGAGCAATAGCAGCGTGAAATTACAGCGGGTCGTGTGTGTCGGCCTGCGACACGGAAAAGAAGCGTCCTGAGCGGCGGGGGGGGGTGTTAGGAAAGATGGGTGTGTAGGGAGACGGGGGTGTGTTAGGGACGGGGGTGTTAAGGGGGACGGGGAGTGTGTTGAGGGGACGAGGTGTTAGGGGAATGGGGTGTGTATTATAGTGGAC
>NW_014580978.1:11595-13140 GCF_000485595.1 Priapulus caudatus
TAATTAAAAAAAACAACTAACAACAAAACGTAAAAAAAACGAACAAAAAAATCAACCTGGCCAGCATTCGGCCATATAGTTACTTTTGTTATATATAAACGTTCCTACTAACACTAAAATAGCGCTTTATTCAGATTATATAATCATGATAAGACTTTTCATATTTCGTACAATTGCCATATGATCTGGCGTGTTATGATATGTTTTTATGTGTGGATGTGATCGGCCAATCTGATTGTTTGGACGGATAACTATTGCTTCGTTTCGCTGGAAAAAGACGCGTGCCGTGCGTTAAAGCTGGTGCGTGTGGTGGGATGTGTCGTAGTGTGTGTGTGTGTGTGTGTGTGTGTGTGTGTGTGTGGTGGTGTGTGTGTGTGTGTGTGTGTGTGTGTGTGTGTGTGTGTGTGTGTGTGTGTGTGTGTGTGTGTGTGTGCGCGCGCGTGTCGGTTTGTGTGTCCTTCTTACCCCTCCTCATTTACCCTCTCTCTTCCGCAATCGGAAGCAATCGTTGCTACGTATCACTATTTGCATTCACTCGCTCGCGCATAGGTATCGCTACCCGAAGACCGCGTCCAATTAAGCGCTAATTAAGCTAACCTTTAAGCTTGAACCTAATTAAGCTATTAATTATTCCCAGTCGCGTGTGCATGTCGACACGCGCAGGAAGCGTACATGAGGTCCTCATGCAGCGGTGACGTCACGGACTGGGACGGTCTATCGTCTGCTCGGCTGCATGGCTAATGGATATATATAATCAAGAGCGTATAAAGAAGGTTAAAGATTATACGCTCTTGTATATATATATATATATATATATATATAGAGTTCTTATTGTATATCAAATGGAGTACATAATAGCAGAACATCTCGTTTTATGTACTCTTTGCATATATATTCATTTAATGGCGACACAGCACACTCGCCAGCGGGTGAGTGCGGCGAGTCGTTCTGCCCATTAGTTCTTTGTGAAAGAAAGTTGATATACAGTGACGCACACAGTGGCGAGTTAATGAGAGGTAGTATTTGTTGAATGTGCGGTTTTATTATTTTCAGTTTTACTGACTCGCCCTGAAGTCGGCTGTTGGTACTAGCCTGTAACGAAGCTGGTTTCACTATGGCTTATTAATCAATTAGCTTGGCCATGAGGCGGGTTGGGTCGCGTGGCGACAAGCCAGGGGAATAGATGAGATATCGGAGCGCGCGCGGTCGGGCTGAGGCGTAATGACAGTAATGAAGTAGAGTGAATAAAGACTTCAACAGAGGGGCCGGAGTGCTGCGGGATAATTCTGTTTATCACCCGCACCCGGCGCCACGCTCAGGGAGGCAGGGAGGTCGAACAACAGTTCGGTGTTAGATTTAGAGCGTGCCGAGCAGGAGCAAGGGGCAGGAGGTCTGCCTCTCTACTTGTGTAGACATTATGACCAATACAACTCTTGTGGTACGTTACTTTTACTAGTTCGTGTTCTGTTCTTGTCTTATGCTGTTGCTAATGCTCTACACTTACGCTCTTTTACCTCACCTAGAAGGTACGAGGTTACACTAGCA
>NW_014580979.1:0-535 GCF_000485595.1 Priapulus caudatus
ATATATATATATATATATACGTATATATATATATATATATCGTAATATATATATATATATCATACATGTATATATATATAGTATAAATATATATATATATATGTATATATATATGATATACACACTCTGTCTCACTCTACCCGACCCCAACACCCACCTCAACGCTTATCTAATGTTAGGGTCGGGGTAAGTTACGTAACTACTCGCATAATTAATTCATTGCTCTAACCCTAACGCTGATATTAATGCTCTAACTTTGATATTGACCCCCACCTCGCACCCAGCCCCTGCCCCCTACTAACGCTGCCCCTACGATGGGCAATAAATATGTTTGCCCTAACCCGGGGCGACCGTAGTTAGACGCAGGCCAAGTGCCACTAGTGTCGTGCGCACATGATGGCAATTAGGTTAGCCTGCATGTCAGCAACTTCTGCTGGTGAATCTTCCACGTGAGTGGCCGTCTCTCTCTCCCTCTCTCTCTCTCTCTCTCTCTCTCTCTCTCTCTCTCTCTCTCTCTCTCTCTCTCTCTCTCTCT
>NW_014580979.1:1278-7423 GCF_000485595.1 Priapulus caudatus
AGATACGCAACGATTGCGCTCGGAGCACGTCTGTAGTATGTATGACATGCTTCAAGCAGGTGTCAAGCCCCCATCCCTCCGTTTCCATATGACGCCGCTATCATATCTCTGAATATCTGCATTAAATGTTTTATGCGACGCTTGGTAGCGGTACGTAGTACGCTGACTAATTGCTAAAAAAACGAGGCAGAAGTTGAAGCAGCACAAGTTGCAACCGCTGTTGTGTTTAGTCGAGTGGCATATAGGATATAGGAATTGACTAGTGAATAGGAATAGGATCGGATAGGAGTAGGATAGGAATACGGAATAGGATAGCACCAGGAATAGGAATAGGAGTAAAGGGGAGTAACAGGGAAAAAAAAATTTAATTAGAAGGCTCTTTGATGGTGTTAGGGATGGCGTTGATACGCTGCCGTATGTATCAGTGCATCGCCGGTTTGGCTAAGGGAATTTGAGAAGCGCTTGATGAAATCCGTTGTTGGGAAAAAATGGTGAATGCAGTCGCGCGTGCTTTTAACATGCACTGACACTGCACGCACACGCGCGCGCGCGACGCGCGCATGCGCGCATGCACGAAACGCACTACAGCACCACAGCACCCACCCGTAACTGCTAACGCGCTAACTCATCGCCCTCCTCTATCTATCTATCTCCTATCTATCTATCTATTATCTATCTATCTATCCTTATGCTATTTTATCTATCCATCTATCTATCTATCTATCATCTATATTAGTATACTAGTCTACCCTACCTAATCTATCTATCTATTATGCTATCTGATCTATCTAATCTATCTATCTATCTACTAATCTATCTATCTATCGATTATATCTCCTAATCATCCTACCCTACCTATCTATTCTATCTATCTATCCTATCTATTCTATGCTATCTATCTATTTATCCTTATCTAATACTATCTATCTAATCTATCTATCTAACTATCTATTCTATCTATCTATCTATCTATCCTATCTATCTATCTACTTTATCTATCTATCGTACATCTATCCTAACTATCTATCTATCTATCGATCTATCTATCTATCTTTTATCTATTTATATATCTATCTATCTACCTAACCTAATCTATTGCTTATCTAAGCTATCTATCATATCCTACCTTATTTTATGCCTATCTATCTATATATCTAAATCTATTTATCCTATCTATCATCTTTCTATGCTATCTAAAATATCTATGCTATACTACGTATGGCTTTCTATCGTATCTATCCATCTAAATCCTATGCTATTTATCTCCTCTTCCTCTCTCATATATATATATATATATAGTAATATATATATTATCTATCTATCTATCTACTATGATATTATCTATCTATCGTTTATTATCTTTTTCTTTATACTAATCTTATCTCTGCCTCTCGAATATATATATTATATTATATATATTATATATATCTGTCTATCTATCGATCTATCTTTCTATCTAATGATATCAAATAATCTATCTATCTATCTATCTATCTATCTCACTCTATCGTATTTATACGTATCTCTGCTATCTATCTATTTTATCCAATGTATGTAATGTACGCATGTATGTGTGTATTCGGCAATGTATCTCTCTATCTACTTTATTTATTTCATATATCTCCATCTATGCTATCAGCGGCTCGCTCTCTCTCTCTCCTCTTCTCTCTTCGTCCTCTCCTCTTCTCATCTCATCCATCTCTCTCTCTCGGTCTCTCTCTCTCTACTCTCCTCTCTCTCTCTCTTCTCCTCTCTCCTCTCTCCCTCTCTCTCTCTCCTCTCTCTCTCCTCGTGTGCTGTGTGTGTGTTGTGTGTGTGGTGTGTGTTGTGCGCCGGCGCGCGCGCGCCGTGTGTGTGTGTGTGTGTGTGTGTGTGTGTGTGTGTGTGTGTGTGTGTGTGTGTGTGTGACTATGACCAGACGCTAATGTATGGCTGTTAACATTACTGCACAGTTAGCATTAGTATTAATCATATATAGTTCATTATCCCCGCTCACTGCTCTCTGGCGTCAGCCGATGTCTGTACGTGTGTGTAAACTACGTAATGTGCACTAATAAATAATTGCTTTTACGATTTTCAAAATGTCACCTGATTTTATTAACCTTTCACATAAATAATTTAATTAACTTGACAAGCATAAAACGACAGTATTGTCCATAGGTGGCGCCGATGTGTCACGCGCGTGCGCACGAGCAACTTCCGCCAATTGGTTCCGGATTAAGATTTTATTGTTGTTGATTATATATTTGTTTTTGCGAACTTCGCACGCGCATGATAATGCGTGTGCGCGCGTGTCTGCGTGTTTGCGTGTGTGCGCGCGCGTGTGTATGCGTGTATGCGTATGTACGCGCGCGTGTGTATGCGTGTATGCGTGTGTGCGTGTGTGTGTGTAGGGAGGGGGGGGTATGCGTGTGCGCGCGTGTATGCGTGTAGGCGCGTGTGTGCGTGTATGCGTGTGTACATGAGTATGCGTGTGCGCGCGTGTATGCGTGTGTGCGTACGTGCGTGCGCGTGTGTGTCAGTTAGTAAATCGTTCCCTATATAGTTTGGTTCGTGTTTTGGTTGATTAAGTGAGTCAGCGACAGTGACCACAGTTACGATGATTCTATTACACATACACACACACACACACACACACACACACACACACACACACACACACACACACACACACACACACACACACACCACCACACACACACACACACATCACACGCACGCACGCACACACACACACACCACACACACACACACACACACAACACACACTATAAAGCCACGCACGACACGACACACACACACACACACACACCACAAACAATGTTACACAACACCACACACACACACACACACACACACCACACACACACACACACATACACACACACACACACAGCACACGGCCGCACGCACGCCGCACACACCACACGCACGGCCACGCACGCACGCACGCACGCACGCGCCGCGCGGCACACACACACAACACACACACACACACACACACACACACACACACATTCGGCACTATTCTTTCTCTCGGATAATAGACTGTTTGATGAGCGAAATCGAGTGGGTGTTTACAAACGTATGTACGCAGTCGTTGACGCGTCCTCGTTCTATTAATAGCTACATTTAGCCGCACGTGGTATACAGTCGTTGTTGGCGACACCGGAGCATTTCGTTTGTCACAGCGGCGTGAATTAAACCGTGACGTTGTATGACGTAGGTATACTTCTCGGGTGACATTTGCTTCTTTTTTTTTTCAACTTGGGTTCCTCGTATCGCACGGTTAAAACTCGCATATAGGCGTGTATAGACAGTCGCGGCGAGGTGAGAGAGAATAATAGAGTAATAATATTAATAGCGTTTGCTGCTAAACTGCTCGCTCCATCAGACACCACGCGGCGGCTGCTGCTGCTTTGATGCGGCGGACTCGACTGACAGGTATGTAGTAGGTCAAGCGGTTTCGTCTTGACTAAACCAATCAGTAATCGATACTTGCTGAGTGTCTATGGCACGCGGGGCCGTCACTCTGACGCCGATGCGTCTGCCTGCTGCTGCTGCTGCTGCCTGCTGCTGTCGCCGCAACTGCCGCTGCTTGCCGTACTGCATCTGCTGCTGCTTATTGCTTGCTGTCTGCCGCTACTGCTGTGCTGGCTGCTGCTGCTGGTCGCCGCTACTGCTGGCTCATGCTGTCGGCTGCTGCTGTCGCTTGCTGCTGCCTGTCGCCCGCCAACTGCCGCTGCTGCCGCCTACTTTGCACCTGCTGCTGCATATTGCTTGCCTGCTGTCGCGCTACTGCTGCGCTGCTGCTCTGCTGCTTTATGCTGCTGCTGCCTACTGCTGTCGCTGCGGCTGCTTGTCAGCCGCAACTGCCGCTGCTCTACTGCTGCTGCTGCTTCTGCTGCTGCTGCTGCTGCTGCTGCTGCTGCTATTGCTGCTGCTGTCGCCGCTACTGCTGCTGCTGCTTCTGCTGCTGTTGCTGCTGCTGCTGCTGCTACTGCTGCTGCTGCTGTCTCCGCTACTGCTGCTGCTGCTGCTGCTGTCACCGCTGCTGCTGCTGCTGCTGCTGCTGCTGCTGTCGCCGCTACTGCTGCTGCTGCTGCTTCTGCTGCTGCTGCTGCTGCTGCTGCCGCTACTGCTGCTGCTGCTGCTGCTACTGCTGCTGTATTGCTGCTGCTGTCGCCGCAACTGCTGCTGCTGTTGCTGCTGCTTCTGCCCGGCTTTATAGCGACGTACTGGGGAACCGACGCATGGGATGACATTTCGCGACACCGGCGCGCGCCAGTATGCCGTTGGTCTGTTTACGTTTCTCGATGAATAGGCTTTGCTGCAGAATACAGTTTCGCTTTCGTCGCTTTGATCATAGACGACCGTAATGTATAGTCAATGAAATGTTGAGCACTGCCGAAGAAAGGCGGGCAACGCGCGCATGCAGCAGCAGCGGCATCAGCGGAAGCGGTTTCTTCTTGCATTAGCGCACGTGACGTGCGACCGTCAGGTTGCACACGCACGCTCACCTTTGTACGCACGCACGCACGCACGCACGCACGCGTGTTGGCACGCACGCACATAAACATGCGTGCACATATGCAAACATGAACGCACGCGAGCATGCAATAACACATACACGCTCACGCTCACGCACGCACGCGTGCAAACATGCGCGCACCTATATGACACACACGCACACACAATTACGCACGCATAAACACGCGCATACTCGCGTGAGTGTGAGTGAACGCACGTACACGCATGTTACTCACGCATAGGAACACACCTGCATTGATTGTCCACGTGTCTATCTGTCGCTGCGTCTGTCTGTCCGTCAACATTATATGTTTGTGCCTGTGGTATTTCACGTAGTGAAGCGGAAAGAGGTGATTTTAATATATGAGATATAACTTCATCATGAACAAAGGGTAACCGGACGGCTGGTATCATAAGATACCTCCTTACCTTCTATTAAAACTATCTGACCTGCTGTATAAAGATATTTTGTCAAACGTAGCCATAGTAAGTGCCATGATAGTAACAACAACAGTAACAACGGTAGTAGTAACGGTGGCGGTATACTACCAATGTTAGGATCATCGCCATCATCATCATCATCATCATCATCATCATCATCGTCATCATCATTAGCAGCAGCAGCATCACCATCATCATCATCAGAAGCAGCAGCACCATCATCATCGTCGTCGTCATCATCATCATAATCATTATCATCATCATCATTGTCAACAACAACAACGACGACGACGACGACGACGACGACGAGCGAGGACGAAGGAATAAAATCGAGAGTGTATTGCACATCTGCGAGCTTAAGTCAACATCGATATAATACCGTTATTAGAACAAACGTCATTGTAAACGATTCTCTCCTTGTTACCTGGCGAGCACGACATCTACAGTTCATTACACTAATCTGCCAACATCGCACGCAGTTCGTCGCTTCAGCGTTTGTTCGCTGCGAACCAATGAATACATCGTAGGTAAAGACGCTTAGCGTGATCCCTCCCAGCTCGATCCGTCCCTATTATTATTATCGTTCTCATACAATAATCTAACCTCATAACATCTAGGCACACTTGGCAATTGACAAAACTATCTCCGGTTCGGCTCCCATCGTAGCCTGCGAGGACAGATAGGTTGTATCTCTATATATAACCGCGCGTGTGTTAACTGCGTCACTGGTGACATTCAGTAAAAGCTCCCTCGTGTGTATTTTGTAAAATATTTATTACGCGAGTATCGACTGGGCGATGTACACGAGCGAGCGTCTAGTCTCAAATATTCGGATAACTCGGCATAGGTAGCTGTGAGGAGACGAGGAATGAATGTTGTCGGGTGCCATTCCGTACCGGCGACCGTGACAACCAATTCTCGCCCTTTAACATCTCTGCTAACCCTCCCCTGATGCTCGTTCATCGCTGACAGCCGTAACACGCTCAAGCGTCCGAGCACTCACGACTGACGTCATAGTCGTCGTCACTGACGTCATCGTCGGCGCCGTGGTTGTCCACGAGGTTTAAACGCGGCCAGCGAAATGCCAGAGTCGGTGTATCCCGCATGTCTAAGTGTGCGTGTGTGTGTGTGTGTGTGTGTGTGTGTGTGTGTGTGTGTGTGTGTGTGTGTGTGT
>NW_014580979.1:7433-13868 GCF_000485595.1 Priapulus caudatus
CCAGCGAAATGCCAGAGTCGGTGTATCCCGCATGTCTAAGTGTGCGTGTGTGTGTGTGTGTGCATGTGTGCGAGCGCGCGTGTGTGTGTGTGTGTATGTGTGTTCAGACGCGCGTGTGTGTGTGCACGCCCCACGCGCGTGGGTTTTACTAGTTTCATATTCTTATTGTAATCTGTTGGCGGGCAGACATTCTGTAATAGCAGCATTATAGCATCATATGTCCAACATGTTCTGCTTGCATCTATGACAAATACGACATACGCATATACGCTCTCCTATGACACGTACTATTAATCACATAATAAGATTCTTCCTATGACAAATATTGGCGAGTCAACTTCGTTCCGCTTTACAGCTCAAATTCACTGCTTGCGTTCATAATAGCGCTCCTAAACTCCTATCATGCGCACAACACATACAACCATATTTGTCATAGGAAGAATCTTCGTATGACAAATAGTGTCATAGGAGAGCGTATATGTGTATGTCGTATTTGTCATAGATGCTAGCAGAACAGGCTGATATGTCAGTGGTCGGCCATGTCCTTCAAGCTAATGCTACCAGGTCATCCTACACTAACATGCGCGTACGTTACAGCATATGTTCTTACAAACTACCCTAACAACACAGTAATGAGTGGTTTTTCTTTGCTCTTTGTTGCTAAATTGCTGAATCATGCTTCATATTCTGCGGGTCCATTCGATGGAAGCAAACAGTTGTCAGTCAAACGTACGTGCTTCACATAAAGAGAAATATTAGAGAACAATGTCAGTGAAATTGCCTAGAAGTTAAAAAAAATTGTTGTATGTTTGTAGTTGTATGTTGATGTATGTAGTGATAATATTGCAAATATTTTATGCATGAATTGAAATATTTACAAAATATTCTTCGCACAAGAATGTAACATTCAGCAATTTTAACGGGAGTGTGTGAAGCTATTAACAATGTGTGATCAAATATGTCATATGCATATGAATATGTATAGATCACGAGTAATAGAAATGTTATCGTGGATCTTAAAGTTCCACCAATTAACAGCAGACAACCCAGATAACCATGTTCTGCTATACCAGTTCATTATAGTACCACGTACAGTCCGGTAGGTAGCGCGGCGTACCAGGATGCAAGTGCCAATTATTATTATTATTATTATTATTATTATTATAAAATCTTTATTGCATGTAATTCAAATCTAAATACATGTACTGAAGACAGTCTTTTCCACGGAGAAAAAAATCTGATAAATGCAATAGTGAACAACGATGAGAGAAGATTGGTACCCTGTTCCTAAATATAGACAATTATTAAACAGATATTAGAGACAGGGTACCAGTCTACAACCGGAGCAGCCCATTCATACTTCGAGTCTCATGTCCAGGAGCAATTACCTGTGATTTTGTCCGACAATATTACGTATACAGTATAACAATGCTGTTATACCAATTGTTTCCCATACATTCGCCGTTCTATTAAATACGGACTTAATGTATATGACTGCGCGATAATCGAACGCCGGATACAAGTTCAGATAATAAGTTTGATACATTTCTCTAAGTTTACAAACATACGGGCTTGACAATTTATCGATATTACTATTATGATTGCCAATATTATTATACACCATCTATTTATATATTTATACATTATACATTATTATACAGCATCTATTTTGCATTTCGAACTTCACGCAACACGAGCGGACGTGTCGTCGTCAGCCAAAACAACAACATTCGCCCCAGTAATGTACGGTCAACGTTCCGCGTGTGTAATTCCGTGTAAAAAAATTCATAAAATCCAATATGTTTTACGTAGCCCATTCCTGAAGCGATAAGCTTCTTATGTGATTCTCGTGTTACTTGCTGCGCGCACGTTCTTGCGACAACGCTTATAGTAGAATTGGATTCTAAGAAGCTTACGCGTGTCGAATTTTGACACAACCTCATTTAGCAACTTGCAATGCCCCCGCACTCATGCTCAAGCAAGCGTTTGCGTTTTTTTTCTTATTACTGTCTTGTCGTCATTTTAGATGAAAACAAGATGGATTTAACATTAGGTGAAAACAGATAACGACAAACAATGTATGGTTAGGCGGTGATTGCTATAGGTTTGTAAAGGTAACTTCGCAGTGGCGATGTGCTGCACACTTGTCTTTTCGCGTCCCGTGAGCCACCTGGTGGATCAACACGTGAAGTGGGACTTACAAGATGTGGCGCAATGCAACCTGTAATGTGAGCAAACTGTCCATCTTATAAATTGTATCTACTCCTCATAAAACGTTCATCGATCTCAAGTCAATCTGTTTCTACAGGCCACGGATATATATATATATATATATATATTGTACCTGTCGTACGCGCAGCACCTCGTTTCTTTCCGCGATAAGTGCTCCCCTCGAGTGTCATAATTTCCTGCGTCGCTTGTCACTGCACTCTGTATGCATACACGCAGGTTAATCTGCTCTCGTAGAAAGCTACTACTACTGCGGGGACGATATAACAACCAGCTTGCTTGTTTACTATCAGATCTGTTGGCTTCGCTACGAGGGCTTGCGCGCCTTCGAATTCGATAAGTTTATGATATTCTTCCGCAAGCTGTTCTCTTGTCTTTCGCGTCACTCGCCGATGACAACCGATGTGGTTATGTCGTTAGGGAAGCGTTGTTAGTTACATTATAAATAATAGCTGTGACTGTATAATAAGACTCAAATGCACATAACGTTCTACGTTCTATTTCACTTTAAAACTCGTGACATTTTCAGATTTATTACATTATATCTACTTCATGATGTTTCCGATGAGAACGGCCCCCTGGTTTGAAGCGCATGAATTAAACTCGTCTGCGGATCGTGAGTGATGACTCATGAGTCGCCGCCATCTTTGTTTGTCGTCTTGCTATCGCTATCGCTCATCGTCTATGATTGGCCATCGTACTCGGAAATAATTATTCTTACTGCAGTAAAAATAATTCAACCGCGGTTAAATAATGACCTTTTTACCCAATCAGAGGCGTTGTTTCACGTAATTTAACCGCGGTAAAAATAATTATTTCTAAGTACGATGGCCAACCATAATTATCCCTGTAAACTAGGATTCTCAGACCTTTGATGACCACAGTCTTGCGATTTCCCGCGTGAGCGAGGATATCTATCTTATCTCAAAGACTCGTCCTGTCCCTTGATCTCTATGCACTCACGGAGAGTATATAGAGATCAGTGTGTCCCTGTTCATTTGGGTTACTGCTGGTTGTTGTCACGTATTTGCCACGTCTACAGCGGTTACCCCCTCCCCCCCAATCACACGCCTATCTCTGTCAATACAACTTCGCTGCTAAGTTTAGGATTTGGCCGTCTCGCACCATGCTGTGGTAAAGATACGAGACAAAAAAATGAAGAATTTTCAAATGTGAAGTGAAGAAGGTGTAAAATGAATTTCAAGAATTAAAAAAAATGAAGTGCGCATTCAGACTGGGTCAGCTCTTGTTTGTTCTTGTTACTAACTTTGTCTGTATGCGCGATTTGGGCAAAACTGCGGAATATAATGCCTCGCTTTCTTTAATAATCGCTCTCCCAAATAATGGTTATTATAGTTGCCGGGCTAATTAAAATGTGATGATGACCATCTCGATGTAATATCATTCATTATTCGCTTTTTTTTTTTTCTGACGTGACTTTTCACCTGCTTTCTAATACAATCGCGCACACGCGCACCCACTCACGCACGCACGCACGAACCCACGCACATACACACACGGTATCAGGACAAATACCCCACGGACATTTACCCCCGGACATTTACCCCCGGACAATCACCCCCGGACATTTACCCCCCGGACAATTACCCCCCGGACATTTACCCCCCGGAGATTTAGAGGAGGAGTTAGAAGACGACGGAGCAGGTAGTGGAGGAGGAGGAGTAGGAGGGGGAGAGGAGGAAGTAGAGGAGGTAGAGGAGGTAGAGGAGGTTGAGGGGAGAATGTGAGGGAGGAGGACGCCCGGAAATTACCACCCCGGCACAATTACCGCCCCGGACAAATCATCCCCCCTCCGGACATTTACCCGCCGGACAATTACCCCCCGCGTGACCATTTTACCCCCCGGACAATATACCACCCCCCCGCACAATCACCGCATCGACATTACCACGCCCGACAAGTTACCAAAGTTCTCACCCCCCCCGACATTTACCTGAGGGTCGCGCCCCGGACATTTATCCCTCGGCACATTACGCCCCCGGACAATCACCCACCCGGACATTTACACGCCCACGGACATTTTACCCCGTCGACCATTACCCCCCGGACAATTACCCCCCCGGACATTACCCCCTCGGACATCTTACCCCCGGCGGACATTTACCCCCCCGGACATTTACCGCCCCCGACAATACCCCCGGACATTTACCCCCCCCGACATTTACCCCCCCCGACAACTTACTCACCTTGCTGTTTATTAAATTCATTGTTTGACAGTGATACAGGGAGGAGGTGGAAGACGGAGGAGAAGTGAAAGAGGGGGAGTACGAAGGTGGGGGAGGAGGAGGAAAAATAAGTGAGAGGAGCTGGAGGTGGGAGGAGGAGGAGGAATGGAAAATGAGGTGGAGGAGGAGGGGAGAACGTGGGGAAAGGGTGGTGGAGAAAGGAGGCGAGGAGGAGGAGAGGGAGGAGGAGGAGGAGAGAAAGGTGGATGAGGAGGAGGAAACCGGAGAGAAGAAGGAAAGGAAAGAGGAGGATAGGAGGCTGGAGAAAGAGAATGGGGAAGAACGTGTCGGAGAAGGCTGGTGGAGGAGGAAGCGGGGAGAATGGTGGAGAGAGGGGAGAAAGGTGGAAAGAGCGAGAGAAGAGATATTATTTATACGGTGGAGGAGGAGGAAGGAGGAGAGGAAGGAGGAGGAGAAGGAAACGTGGTAGAAGTGGTGGAGAAGGAGGGGAAGAGGGAGAAGGTTGTTATTGAGGAGGAGGTAGAGAAGGGAGCAGTAGCGAGGGTCAGGTGTGAAGGAGGAGGGGAAAAAGAGGTATAGAGGAAGGAGAGAGAAAGAAGGCGGAGGAGGAGAAGGAGGAGAAGAAGAGGAGTGGAGGAAGAAAAGGGGGAGAAGGTCCGGAGATAGTGTGGAGATGAGGAGAGGTTAGAGAGAGGAGAACGAGGGGAAGAAGGTGGGGAGAAGGTGGTGGAGGAAGAGGAGATGAAGAGCAGGCTAGGAGGAGGAGGGTGCCTCTACCTGCCTGCGCTTCTCCTTCTCCGNGGGGAGAGGAGGAAGTAGAGGAGGTAGAGGAGGTAGAGGAGGTTGAGGGGAGAATGTGAGGGAGGAGGAGGATAGGAGGAGGTAGAGGCACCCTCCTCTACCTCCTCTCTTCTCCACCTTCTCTCCTCCTCCTCTCCTCATCTCCTCCTCCTCCACCACCTTCTCCCCACCTTCTCCCCCTTTTCTTCCTCCACCTCCTCTCCTCCTCCTCCTCCTCCTCCACCTCATCTTCTCCTCTCCTCCTCCTATACCTCTTTTTCCCCTCCTCCTTCACCACCTGGCCCTCCGCTACCTCCTCCCTTCTCTACCTCCTCCTCCTCCACCTTCTCCCCTCTTCCCTTCCTTCTCCACCACCTTCTACCCACGTTCTTCCTTCCTCCTCCTCCACCTCTTCTCCTCCTCCTCCTCCTCCTCCTCCACCTCCTCTCCTCCTCTCTTCCTCCTCCTCTTCCACCTTCTCCCCCTCCNCGTGTGTGTGTGTGCGCGTGTGTGTGTGCACGTGTGTGTGCGCGTGTGTGTGTGTGCGCGTGTGTGTGTGCACGTGTGTGTGCGCGTGTGTGTGTGTGCGCGTGTGTGTGTGCGCGCGTGTCCGTGTCGTGTGCGTTTGTATGCGTGGGCGTATTCGTGTACGTGTGTGAGTGCACGCGTGTGCGTTTGTATGCGTGGGCGTATTCGTGTCTATGTGTGAGTGCACGCGTGTGCTTGTGCGCGTGTGTGCGCGTGTGTCTGTGTCTGTGTCGTGTGCGTGTGTACGTGTATGTGTGTGCGTACGCGTGTGCGTCTGCGTGTATGTGTATGTGTGTGCATGTGTATGTGCGCGCGCTTGTATCGTGTGTCTACTTCACTCTGTCCCTGGCTGTCTCTCCCGCAGCAGCGGGAATCAGAAAAAAGAACGAAAGCGACTTAAAATATAGATACCCTCTCAGGTTGGCTTGATTAGGATATCCACAAGGAAAAGTGGTTTATGTTGCTAGCGCTGACGTTGACCTTTCGAGAATCAACGCGTCACTCCCCTGGCTCATCATTTGGCCGTGTACCGCGGGCGTGAATGCACGCCAGTTGCAACCACTAACACAGCAAACCACTTATTAATTCTCCGTCATTCTCGCTTGAGTGTTATCGGTCGTTGTGTGCGCGCGCGTGTGTGTGTTTGTGTGTGTGCGTGTGTGTGTGTGTGTGTGTGTGTGCGCGTGTGTGT
>NW_014580979.1:14818-15132 GCF_000485595.1 Priapulus caudatus
AACCATATATATAAGAACCATTTATTACAAAACACTATCTATGGTGGGTCCGGAACTCGAGTGGGAAAAAAATTTCGCAAGCGAGACATGGGCGATTGATGATGCGATTAAAGAGAATAGGAAGAGTGTGTGGCGGTGCGTGGTAGTGCGTGGTGGTGCGTGGTGGTGCGTGGTGGTGCGTGGCGGTGCGTGGTAGTGCGTGGTGGTGTGTGGTGGTGCGTGGTGGTGCGTGGTGGTGCGTGGTGGTGCGTGGTGGTGCGTGGTGGTGCGTGGTGGTGCGTGGTGGTGCATGGTGGTGCGTGGCGGTGCGTGGT
>NW_014580979.1:15773-17469 GCF_000485595.1 Priapulus caudatus
GAGAGAGAGAGAGGGAGAGAGGTGCATGACAGCATAGCGCGACTATTTGAGCGGTGGGGGTGGGGGGGGAATGGATATCATGATTGCTCGCTGCGTGGGCGTGCGATTTTCTGGGTGCCCGTGTGACGTGAGTAAAGTGAGACTGCTGGTATGTAGAGCGAGAGGGGGAGGGGGAGGGTGGGGGAGGGTGGGGGTAGGGGGAGGCTAGGGGGGTTGATGAGTGATGCTGCTGCTGCGTGGTAGGTGGATGGCATCATGCGTGTCTGTGAGCTGGTAAAAGTGCACGCACGCACGCACGCACGCACGCACGCACGCACGCACGCACGCACGCACGCACGCACGCACGCACGCACGCACGCACGCACGCACGCACGCAGGCGACTCGCTGTCAAAGGCAGATGACGTCAGTAGGTTGATCATACGTTGTGATACCCACGTACACCCTTCATATAGCTAGAATAGAGACAACCCCGGCACCACGCTAGCTGCGAAGACATTTCACTCTAACTTCTGCACTCTACACGTAACCTGCTCCTTCTCCTCCCTCCTCCTCCTCCTCTCTCTCCTTCTCCTCATCCTCCTCTCCCTCCTCCTCCTCCTCTTCCCCTCCTCCTCCCCTCCTCCTCCTCCTCCTCCTCTCCCTCCTTTTCCTCATCCTCCTCTCCCTTCTCCTCCTCCTCCTCCTCCTCCTCCTCCTCCTCCTCCTCCTCCTCCGTCTTCTTCTTCGCCTTCTCCTCCTCCTCCTCCTCCTCCTCCTCCTCTTCTCCCTCCTCCTCCTCTCTTACTTTCTCCTCATCCTCCTCCTGCTCCTCTTCTTCCTCCTCCTCATCCTCCTCTTCCTCTTCCTCCTCCTCCTCTTCCGTGTTCTTCTTCGCCTCTTCCTCCTCCCCCTCATCCGCCTCCTCCTCCTCCGTCCTCGTCTTCTTCTTCTTCTTCTTCTTCCTCTTTCTTCTTCTTCTTCGTTTCCTCTGTCTCATCCGCTTCCTCGCACCCAAAAGGAGGCATCACAACCCGCTCACATATCGCTCCATCTCGTGTGTTCCTCGCTGCAGCTCCGCCTCCTATAACCCTCCCACTATGGAGCGTTGGGAATTAATCACCCCACCACCACCACCACCTTCTGCGAATAATTGCCGTGTTAGATACAATCATATCAGGTGTGAATACTGACAAATCTATTCACCCCTGATATTATATATTATATATATATATAACGGCTACACGGCAGTCCACGGCAAATCTCTTATATATATATATATAATATATGTGTGTGTATGAAATCAGTCCACGGCTACGGGCTACGATGCTTAGCTGGGACGTACCTTCCATCGAGTACGGAACTAGAGTTAGAGGAGGTCTAAGTCTAGGACGTTCAGGATTGACGGAAACCCCGAAAATAAACCACGCATCATTTCGCGGAAAGCGAGTGACGTCATTGTTTATGCGTGTAAATTGTTCGGATCGTCTGCCCCACCCAAGACGTCGGCCCTTCACGCGGGAGCTTCCGCTGTGATGTCACCGACGGAGGACTTTGTATACATTTCGTGTATTATCTGAAATCGTCTTGCTTTGCCCCCTCTCTCTTTCTCTCTCTCTTTCTCCCTTCACCTCTCTCTCTCTCTCTCTTTTTCCCTCCTCCCCTCTCTCCCTCTCTCTCTCTCTCTCTCTCTCTCTCTCTCTCTCTCTCTCTCTCTCT
>NW_014580979.1:18487-18923 GCF_000485595.1 Priapulus caudatus
TCGAGAAAGAGAGACACACACACACACACACACACACACACACACACACACACACACACACACATACACACACACACGCGGGCGACGTACGCCGCATGACTGCGTTGGATGGTATGTATCGCCGCCACGATGAGCGTTGATCCACGAGGCACCACGACGCACTCATAATCCCGACGTCGATCGCGAATTATGCAAATGCAATTTACGCATTGGTATAAACGTAGAAAGTTCGCATCGGCGCAGTCAGCGACAACGACGACGACGACGACGACGACGGCGGCAGTGTGAGAGACAGCTGACCACACGTAAGAGCAGCGTCGGCGTGGAAACGAGAGCGACAGAGAGAGGGAGAGCGAGCGAGCGAGAGAGAGAGAGAGAGAGAGAGAGAGAGAGAGGGGGCGCGCGCGCGCGAGAGAGAGACGACACACACACTACG
>NW_014580979.1:23079-23760 GCF_000485595.1 Priapulus caudatus
TCTCTCTCTCTCTCTCTCTCTCTCTCTCTCTCTCTCTCTCTCTCTCTTTCTCTCTCTCTTTCTCTCCATCTCTCGCCCGCCAACGATACCTTACACCCACACGTCAGCTCGCTTCTGAAACACGGAAGTACGACCAGAAGAAGCAGCAGCAGCAGAAGAAGAAGAAGAAGCGAACGGGAGGAAGTCCCTGGATGCTGAATGATGAGTCATCATCATCATCATCGGCAGCAGCAGCAGCAGCAGGGCGGCGGCGGCGGCGGCGGCGGCGGCGGCGGCGGCAGCGGGCCCGGGCGGCACGGTTTAGGCTGACGAAGCAGCGCCCGTGACACTCGGGAGGGGTGAGCGCCGCACCCACACGCATCATGCTGATCTCTACCGCTCTAGCGTGCCGCCACCGCACTGCTGCCGCGCGCGCGTGCGTGCGTGCGTGCACGTGCGTGTAAGCTCGCCCAGGCTAATGAGAGAGTGAGCGAGTATAGCCGTGGTGATCGGTAATCGTGTAGACACCGGCAGTGCATTAACTGCATCGGGCGAACGGGCAGCGAGCGACCGAGCGTGCGAGCGAGCGAGCGAGCGAGAAGTGAGCGAGATCGAGAAAGAGAGAGACACACACACACACACACACACACACACACACACACACACACACACACACACACACACACACACACGGCGGCGACG
>NW_014580980.1:0-10577 GCF_000485595.1 Priapulus caudatus
CCTACTACCTTCTATTCCTACTACTACCTCCCTACTTCCTAACTACCTTAGCTACCTACCTTACGCTATCTACTACCTACCTACCTACCTGCCTACTACCTACCTATCTACGCTACCTACCGTACGCCTACCTCCTACGTAGCAGACTCCACGCTGCACTACCTAACTATCTGGCCTACCTTAATACCTACCTTCCTATCTATCCTTACCTACTACTCTACCATACCTACCTACCTACATCCTACCTAACCTTCCTATTTTACCTACATACTACCTACCTAGCTCCTACCATACCTTCTATCGTAACGTACTACGCTACCTATCTACCTACCTACCTATCCTACTACCGTACCTACACCTACCTACCTACCTACCTGGCCTACAGCCTACCTACCTAACTCTGTCTACCTGTTATGAACTAAACATGTAGAACCATAGAGATTGTTCTTCCTGTGCGTAACAGAATCTCAAGCAACGCCGCGAATCCACTGCTCAAGGCTCAATCCTCCTCGACGACGCGGTCGCTCACGCACGCGCTGAGCCAACCGCCGCGCCACATCGTTAGGCACGAGCGTCGCTGCTCGACCCCTGCCTGCCAGCGGCCAGCCCTGGTCGACCGGATCGCCGCGGCAAGCGTCGCCGGCCCCCGCGCAGCTCCCCTTCTCTACGGCGATTCAAGGGAGGATGTGCGATGCAGGGAGGAGGAGGAGCGAGGAGAGGAGGAGGGAGAGTGGCGAGACGTGCGCGGACTCGGACGTCGGTCTCGCGGCGAGACGCTGGTCCGAGGACATCTGGGACCTCGATCGAGACTCCGACGCCTCGGACGATGAGACGGAGAGGACGGGAACGACTCTCGGAAGGGCGTCTCGCGTCTCCTGCAGCAGCCGGCCGCCTATCGACGTCTCGGTTCGGCAGACGCTCCCTCTGAGACGGGTGTCGAGATGCGTGAGACTCGGAACGACTCGATGCCTCGCGGCGTCTCCACGGCGACGAGCCCTGCCTCGTTCCGCGAGACGGAGGAGCGAGATGTCTCGACGAAGACGAGCGACGACTCGACGCCTCGCCGAGACGTCTCGACCGACGACGACGACCCCGCGAGGTCGCGGGGTCGAAGGTCAAGCTATCTCGGGGAAGTCGATCCTGACTCTCCGGGAGCGTGCAAGATGGACCGACCCCTCCTCGTGCGGATGCGCCGACTCCGGCGCCCCCTGGCGACGATGCGTCGGCGGTGGCGCCCCCTGGTGCCTGCACGTGCGCGCGCGACCCATCAGACGACCTGGCCGCGTGGTTGCTAGGCAATGAGGCGAGGTTAGACGGGAGCAGCTCCATCTGTTCGCAGCACTCTGCCGCACAGCTGAATCTAGGTGTGGACGACGACGTGGCGCCACCTGGTGTGTTAATGAATTCGAGGCAGCAGCAGCAGCAGCAGCATCAACAACAACAACAACAACAACAACATAACCACCTCCAACAGCTAGATCATCAACAACAAGCTCATCGGGACCACTACCAACAACAACAACAACAACAGCAACAACAACAACAAAACAATCACTACCACCACCACCCTCAGCAGCCTCTTTCTCCCTCTCCTCCTCCCCCCTCTCCTCCTCCCCTCTCGCCTCCTCCCGCTCCGTCCCCTCGTGACGAGACAGGCCAGCGGCGTGCTGGAGGAGGGCGGGCGCACATACTTCACCCTCCCCGGAGTTGTCTCCTCCGGTTACTCCCCCGAGAAACCCTTCCCGGCTCCTCCCCCTCCGCCTCATTATCTTTCTCCTCCGCCTCCTCATTATCTTCCTCTCTTCTCCTCGCCTCGCGACGCTCTTCCCTCCCCTCGCTCCGTCGCCGCGCGACGACGACGACTGGATCACGGACGACGACTGGATCATGGACGAGTCCCCGATGCGATCACCACGCCAACCCGTTTCCCGCGGCGCTCCGCCGCCCACGGCCGCAGCGGACGACATCGAACTCGGACCGGTGCGGCGCGACGAACGACGCCGGTGCGCCACCTTGCTGGCGGACGTGAGCGGGTGCGCTTGCCGCGACGCCGCTCCCGCCCCGACCCGATCCCACCGTCGTCGCGGCGACGATGCGCCGGCGACTTCGCGACAAGATACGAGGTCGGCGTCGGTAATGGGGTCGGCGCGGCGGGGCGGGCGGGAAGATGGCGAGCGTGCGCCGGGTGGGGGGTAGCGGCGGAGCGGGGAGGAGAGCGACCGTGGTACATGTACGTGCTCGGAGGTCGCGAGGTCGCGCGATCGCCCTCCGACGCCATCGACGTCTGCCGCCTGAGCGTTGTCGTGCCAGAGCGCGAATCAGGAGACTAGGCGGTGTAGGGGGCAGCACGTGTGCGAACAGGAGACCGGCATCTAGGCGGCAGCATGTGGCAAGCAGGAGACAGGCCTCTAGGCGGCAGCATGTGAGCAAGCGGGAGACAGGCCACTAGGCGGCAGCACTAGCATGACGAAGAGATCGTCTTCTAGGTGGCAGCACATGAGCAAGCGGGAGACCGGCTTCTAGGTGGCAGCACTAGCATGACGAAGAGATCGTCTTCTAGGTGGCAGCACGTGACGTGGTAACCTAATCAAAAACATGTGACAATCAGATCGTCAGTAAATTCGCAGAGCGAGAAAACTATTACTTTGTTCCTTATACCTCGTTGTTTGAAGTTGTCATCGCCTACTGGTGCCATCTAATGTGCAATAAAGCAGTTGCTGGCGACATCCATATCAACAGCATGTGTTGTGAATTACGGAACGAATTTATGTTAAAGTCAAATTAAGAATTTAATTTAATGTGAAGACGTTATTCATTGAAGATAGGCACGTATTTTTTCTAGTAGTGCCGACATGTATGTTCTAGAGTTGGATGTTATTCACAGTGTGGCGACAAAGTCGAACAAGCGCTTTTAATTCCTCTGTAATTCGGAGCTTAACTCAACATTGCCTGTTCTTGTTGTATAGCGGATGCAAACAAACTGGAAGGAAAAAACCTACGTACGTTTAACGTACGGTATTATATTATTGTGATGTATGTATATAATATATATATATATATATATTATAATATTATGTATTAGTGTGAAGTGAAGTGATAGAATGCCAGTAAAGATCTCTAAATGAGCTATGAGTTGAAACCAAATAAGTGGGCAATAATTAGCGTAATGTCGCGAGCTTAAATTTACACGAGGTAAAGCTGTGAGTATAGACTATAGCATGTCATCGAATGCGGTTTTTAGAGATGATGCTGTGTATGTATGTATGTATGTATGTATGTATGTATGTATGTATGTATGTATGTATGTATGTATGTATGTATGTATGTATGTATGTATGTAATGTATATGTATGTATGTATGTATGTATGTATGTATGTATGTATGTATGTATGTATGTATGTATGTATGTATGGGTTGTATGTATGGGTTGTATGTATGATGTAGTATGTATGTATGTATGTAGTATGTATGTATGTAATGTATGTATGTATGTATGTATGTATGTATGTATGTATGTATGTATGTATGTATGTATGTATGTATGTATGTAATGTATGTATGTAAGTATGCTGTGTATGTATAGTTTACATGAGTTGAGCAACATGCTCAGTGACCTGACAAAGCTGTGAGGTAGACTAACATAATATTCGGATGCGATTTTTAGAGTTCGATTTTGATAGATACCTGTTTAGGTGTAGTTTACATGAGTTGTTTGTTGTACGAGTGACTGGTGTTTTCCGTGGTTTTTTTACGGGTGAACGCGAGGCTAACAAACCTTGTAGTTCTGTAGCTCTTCAATTGTATTTAATCCACGAATATTTTTTTACTTGGATTGTTTTATTTTTTACTGTTGTGCCAACTCACGCGACCAACGTGTAAATCTGGTGTTCGTTGAGGCGGCAGGAGCTTAATATATTCAGAAGTAGATAATAGGGAATCTGCTATCCTATTATCTACTTCTGATTTTATCCATTCATGTAATGCCCTAGCTCATACACTGGTTAGAAACAGGGCTGGATTTGGACATGGTGAGACACTCAGGGCCGTAGACTGAGCAAATTCCTAAAGGGGGGGGGCAGTGGCGGATCCAGGATTTCAAGGAGGGGGTGAGAAACAGGTAGGGGGTCTGGGGGTCGTCCCACAGAAAAGTTTGAAAATGTAGATCGCAGGAGATGGTATTTGACTTTGAGGCACTTTTGAGTACATGTGCAGCCTTCATTCTGACTACGACAATTCTCTTTTAGTAGAACAATTTATCTTTTTAATTGTGCTCCAAAATATAGGGGGCAGCTGCCTCCTTGCCCCCCCCCCCACTGCAGGGTACGGCCCTGGCACTAAGCTATGGGAAGCTGTAGTGTCACAGCTCAGTACCTACATGTCAAGGACACCGTTCAAGGATGTGTAGGACTTAATAGGTCAGTACGTGTCAAGAACACAGTTCAATGATATCTTATAGGTCAGTGCGTGTCAAGAACACAGTTCAATGATATCTCATAGGTCAGTGCGTGTCAAGAACACAGTTCAATGATATCTCATAGGTCAGTGCGTGTCAAGAACACAGTTCAATGATATCTCATAGGTCAGTACGTGTCAAGAACACAGTTCAATGATATCTTATAGGTCAGTGCGTGTCAAGGACGCATGAATCAAATCGACTCACTGTGAACAACAGGCATATGTGACACAGCATAATATAATAGATCTATTACACAGAAAAATGAATAAAAACTCTTATTTTACTGCTGGCTCGTCATACCCATATATATGAAGGAAGTTGTTGAGCATATTTCGACGTATCAATGTACTAGTATTATTTCACTCGAGATTTGATATCTGTGCGAACAGTCTGTGATATTCCACCCGTTGTATTCCTGTGTTTTTGTCGCCGTTAAGAACCTATCTATACTAGTACATGTAGAATGCTAGAATGCTACGTACATATACTGTACATAAATATATATAATACATATACTATACATAGTATAGATATGTTGATGTTATAGTTTTATCGTAATACCTTAATACTTTTACACGCGTATTTCGGGCACCAATAGCTTTCCACACTTGCTACATTGAATAACTGTTGAACTTATGATTAGCATTGTGTTTGGATTGTGTACGATGGATGTAGTAATTTGGAAATTTTTGAAATCGTTTCTATTTTCGGGTAAACGTAGAGTCGTTATTCAGTGTGACAAGTGTCGTGTTTATATGGTACCCGATTTTCGTGCAGGAAGACTGCAGTATTACTATTAGTGTTACACTGAACACGCTCATGCACTACTTCATAATCAGAAATCTTTTGTTTTACCATCGACTTGTTTATCACGTGTCGAATATATAGTTTGTCTACTGCATTAACGTAAAGAAATCTCATTCACCTGCTATAATATATAGTTTGTCTACTGCATTTACGTAAATAAATCTCATTCGCCTGTTATAATATATAGTTTGTCTACTGCATTTACGTAAATAAATCTCATTCGCCTGTTATAATGAAGAAAGATTGCACTGCATTGCATTGATGTTTTGAGTAAAAAAATATTGTTTGTAATAAATATGTGATTGTGCATATTGTGTGTTCTGGCTCGTTTATTTCTGTCTGTACTCTCAAGAGCCGATATTATTATTATTGAAGCAAAGCAGTATAGACAACGTTTTGAACGTATCAAATTCAGTCTTCCTCATTTCAATAAAGATTTCTAGCGGCTATAGAGGTTTGACATAACCATAAGTCGTGAGATATCCTAATATATTATATATATATATATATATATATATTATATATGACCATACAGTGTATTATGCGATTACTAACGTGCCACATTAGTATACGCCATATTTTTCGCGTACATATATTTTCGCGAGTTCAGACTTGATGGACAATTTCGCGGTCGGTGAATTATGAATTATATTCACGTGTTGTTATTTTCGCGGTCGGGGACGCGTTCGCGAAAATCGCGAAAATTAAACCACCGCGAAATATACAGCGTATACAGTATTCATTAATGGTACATATACACATTTTGAATAATTTCTCTGTTCCACACGGGAAATATCGGATAAGACTTTATTACATAATCATCGGGGTGTGTGTCTGTCCTGATGCATTTAGAGCGATAGTCCAGCTGTAGAACACCTAACGTGGTTTTAGCGTCCCACAAATTTTTTTTGCGGATTTTATACCTTTGAGGGGTGCTGATTAAGAATCCGGATGATGCCGGTCTGGTACCTTTGGGCATTTTGCGTAATATGCAAATCAAGGCGGCCAATTACTGAGATTTCATTATTTGGCCATAACTCGCTTATTTCAAAAGATAAACGTATGATTTTTGGGTCTACCCCTAAGTTTTCAGGGTCTCTGATTCAGATTAGGCCAAAGCTAAATGGTTTGCTCATTTCCATATCCATAATATGTAAATTAGGGCGGCCATTACCAAAATTCCATTTTGTCCGCAACACGCTTATTATAAAAGATGACAAAGCAAATGTGGTGTCTACTTTAGNACACACACACACACACACACACACACACACACACACACACACACACACACACACACACACACACACACACACACACACACATATTTATTTATATTTCGGCGCCCTTTCAAGTGTTTACACATGAATAAAATATTAGCGTAGTTCCGTCTCGCTTTCACTGCATGTGATTCAAGTTGAATTCCAGTCGCGGTCACGGCACATGGTAATTTGGCAGAGGCATGGACAGCCCCATGGGCTAACAGAGAGAGAGAGAGAGAGAGAGAGAGAGACAGAGAGAGAGAGAGAGAGAGAGNCTCTCTCTCTCTCTCTCTCTCTCTCTCTTCTTCTCTCTTTCTCTCTCTCTCTCTTCGTCTCTCTCTATCTATCTCTCTCTCACGCACTCTCTCTCTCTATATATATATCTCTCTCTTACGCACTCTCTATCTCTCTCACGTCTCTGTCTCTCTTTCTATCTGTCTCTCTCTCTTGATCTCTATCGGTCTCTTTTTACACCGCGTCCACCGTGTTTCACAACGACGTACGTAGACATCTGGTCGCTACGAGAAAATCTCACACAGACGCCTCGCAGAAAATCGCATCGCAGAAAATCGCAACATGAACCAGATGTTTGTTGTTATCGCGTACGCGCGTGCGTGCAGTCAGGCGTGTAGGAGCCAGACTGGCTTCGCGTTTCTTCTTTTTTTTACCCTAGCACGCGCTTATCTCATCTCCAGATGCCGGGGGAAGCTGCTGCTGGCAAAAGGTTACGCGTGTTGTTACGGTTGCTAGGAGAATCACCGCCGCGTCGCAACGAGCGCCCTCTGTAGACAACTCGGCGATTTTTTACGGGAATTTTTTTGAGGCAATTTTTCGTGCGAAATTCGTGAGGTTATTCGATGGTTGGTTTGATTTTGATTGGTTGGTTTTGATTCGTTGTCGAGGGACAAGGTATGTCGTTTCTCTAGCGGCGAACGATTAGGTTTGTTGCGAGAGAGAGAGAGAGAGAGAGAGAGAGAGAGAGAGAGAGAGAGAGAGAGAGAGAGAGAGAGAGAGAGAGAGAGCCGAGAAGAAGAGGAGGGATGAGAGAGAGGAGAGGAGAGAGAGAGGAGAGGGAGAGATGAGAGAGAGAGGGAGAGCGAGGAAGAGGTGAGAGAGAGGAGAGATGGGAGGAGAGAGGCAGAGAATAGGAGAGAGAGGGGAGAGAGAGAGAAGGGAAAGAGAGAGAGAGCAGAGAGATCGACGAGAGAGAGAGAAGAGAGAGAGAGAGAGACAGAGAGAGAGAGAGAGAGAGAGAGAGAGAGAGAGAGAGGAGGAGAGAGAGCAGAGAGAGAGCAGAGCGGAGGAGAGAGAGAGAGAGACTAGAGAGAGAGAGACAGAGAGAGACAGAGAGCAGGACAGAGAGAGAGAGACTGAGAGAGACGACTACGACGTCAGATCGAGGAGAGAAGAGGAGAGGCTGAGTGACTGATGAATTGACCGATGAGAGGAGCAGAGAGAGAAACAGACAGAGGGAGACAGAGTTCGCATTCACTAGCGACGTGAATGTAAATGACAAATGTTTCGCTGATTACAGCCGAAATAATACGCACGTGTCGGTCCCATTCTCAATCGCACCGAGACTAACCAAGATCACCTCCCCGGCAGCGAGCCTAGTGTTGTTGTCTACTGCTGCTGCTGCTGCCTGCTTACTACTGCTTGTTGTGTGTACTGTCTGCTGCTGCTTGCTGCTGTTGTTGTTGTTACTGCCTGTGCTGCCCTGCCTCTGCGTGGTGGAATGTGCCGGTGCTGCTGCGCGCTTGCTGGTGGACGGTGGTGCTGCCTTGCTGCTGCTGGTGGTGCGATGTGGATGCCTGCCTGCGGCTGCTGGTTGGCGCGTGGCTGCGGCCTGCTGCTGCATCTGCTGCTGCTGCTGCTACTACTACTACTAACTACTACTACTACTACTACTACTGCCTGGCCTGCTACTACTACTACTACTTACTACTACTACTGCTGCTGCTACTACTACTACTACTACTACTACTACTACTACACTACTACTACTACTGCTGCTGCAAGTGCTGCTGCCCTGCCTGCCTGCTGCTGCTGCTTACTATACTACTACCTACTACCGCCTGCTGTGCTGCTGCCTGCTATACTGCCTGCTGCAGCTTGCCGCCGCCGCCTGCTGCCTACTGCCCTGCTACTGCTACTGCTGCCTGTGCTGCTGCCTGCTGCTGCAGCTGCCGTAGGCCTTGCTACTACTGTTTCACTGTTACTACCTGCACTGCCTGCTGCTGCCTGTGCTGGGTGCTGCTGCTGATGCCTACTGCTATTGCTACTATTACTACTGCCTACTGCTGCCCTAACTGCTCTGGCTGCTAGCTGCTGCTGCAGCCGCCGCTGCATGCTGATACTGATGCTGCTACTGCCTGCTGCTGCTGCCTGCCGCCGCTGATGCTGACCTGTACAGCTGCTGCTGCTGCTTGCCGCCGCCGCCGCCGCGGATCTGCTGCTGCTGCTTGCTGCGCCGCTGATGCTGTTACTGCTACTGCTGCTGCTTCGCTGCTGCTGCTGCGTCGCTGATAGGTGTTTTACTGCTTATGCTGCTGCTGCCTGCTGCGCCCGCCGCTGATGCCCTGATACTGATGCTTGCTACCTGCCCTGCTGCGAGGAATCCAGTCAGGAGCAGCCGTCCTTCCGGCGTAATTTATTGCAGTTGAGTGTTGACTCGGAGGAGAGAGAAGCTCAGAGCTAACATGACGAGCACATCACCAAGAAGCGAGCGACAAGTTCATGACGTCAGCACCACTAACGACTTGTTCACTATCTTATTGCGTAACGTTTAACGTTCAGATATAGTTTAGATACCAGCACAGTTACTTCATTTTTAGCTCAGCTGACGAAGTCAGATGCAGCTTGTAGAATCGCCCATGATTGTCGTCTCCACAATCCCGCTCGACGTACGGTCTTGATATTTGGACGTCGGGGGCATCGCGAAAAGGACTCGGATGTTGAATTTGGTGGGTCAAGGGTCAAAGGTCAAGATGTCTTAATGGATGGGCGCGAATATTTCCCTTAACTTAACGGTATAGGAGGAAAGATTCGATGTATAGTGTACACCCTCCCCCTACCCTGATGTTTTCTTGTTTACTTGTTACTCTTTTCCCTTTTTTCTCCCTCATCGTTTAATGTTTACTGTTCTGATATACCAGCGCAGTTACTTGTAGATACGACGAGTTTCCTTTTTCCTTTCTCTTTTTTTCCCTCATCGCTTAACGTTTCACGTTGCGCGATTTAAATGTCCAGTTACTTGCGAGTTTAATCAACTAGCTATCAATGCCCTTCTTAGAAGCTCGGATCAAGGATAAAGGACGGCAAGCAGCAGGCGGGTGAACGGAGAAACTACGTGCATGCTAAACCACCGTGAAACTCTTGAAGAAGGAAACCTAAATTTTTAGACAAACTACGTGCATTACTAAAGTTGCACGGCGAAAAGTTCGAAGAAGGAGGAAAACATTTACTTTTAGAGAAACTTCGAGCAATACCAAACCACCGTGAAAGTTCGAAAGAGGAGGTACTCTTTACTTTTAGAGGAACTGCGTGTATACTAATCGCATACTAAAGTTGTACGGCGAAATGTTCGAAGAAGGAGGAAAACCATTACTTCTAGATATTCGCGAGTAACTGTTTCTTGCTTCAAGAAGCCATCATCTCCACAGCTCGCCATTCTCGTGACAAAAAACTTCATATCTAATAATATCAAGAGCTAATGAATACCTATTAATTAGCTCTTGATAATATCTACGCACTGTACGCAAAACACAACATAGCGTGTGTGCGAACGCGCGAGGGCGCGCGAGAGAAATGTTACTTCGATTTTTTTTCGACTGCGCCCACCAGGAGAAATATTCGACTGCTCACACACGTCGAGCAAGATTTTTCGATCAGGAGGTCGTGTTCATGTAAGAGGCTCTAGACGAGGAAGAGAGATGGGACTCGCTGAAGCAATAACGTGAGGTTAGTAGCTTGCAGGTAACGACTGGATCAGTACGGTGTTAGTTAGCTATCTGGTTGGCTAGTCAGCTAATTCTCTAGCTAGTTAGCTGGA
>NW_014580980.1:11935-13132 GCF_000485595.1 Priapulus caudatus
GTGTGTGTGTGTGTGTGTGTGTGTGTGTGTGTGTGTGTGTGTGTGTGTGTGTGTGTGTGTGTGTGTGTGTGTGTGTGTGTGTGTGTGTGTGTGTAGGTGTGGGTCGATTGCATGTTGATATCGTAAAACGAAAAGTGTTTTGGTGGCCAAACATAATATTATGAGGAACAGGTAAAATGATAGGTTTCATCTTAGTGACTGTACAATCCCTGTATACATGAAAAGATATCAGGGGGGTCTAATGATGTGGGATATGCAGGGTAGTGTGTGCGGATGGGTGGCCTATACGATGATGTCAGATGTGAAACAAAAAAGTGCTTTGGTGGCCAAACATCGATAAGGTAATCAATAAATATCGATTGATATTGGTAAGGATCGATTTTATCTTAACGTACAGTGCCCGTATACGTGGAAGATGATACAGCCGAGAGATGTTCGAGTATGCGCGGGATCTAGTGCTGTGTGAGATAGGAAGGTGGTGTGTGAGATATGAAGGTGGTGTATGAGATATGAAGGTGGTGTGTGAGATATGAAGTTGGTGTGTGAGATATGAAGGTGGTGTGTGAGATATGAAGTTGGTGTGTGAGATATGAAGGTGGTGTGTGAGATATGAAGGTGGTGTGTGAGATATGAAGTTGGTGTGTGAGATATGAAGGTGGTGTGTGAGNATAGATAGATAGATAGATAGATAGATAGATAGATAGATAGATAGATAGATAGATAGATAGAAAGATAGATAGATAGATAGATAGATAGATAGATAGCTAGCTAGCTAGAAAGATAGATAGATAGATAGATAGATAGATAGATAGATAGATAGAAAGTAGATAAATAGATAGATAGCTAGTTAGCTATATAGATAGATAGCTATCTCTCTATCTATCTGGATAGAGAGATCAATCAATAGATAGCACGAGGCAATCACGCATTGTTATCTGTTCACGCAGCACGTGGGAGGATTTGAAATCGACGTCAGTCGTACGAGTAGTTGATCCCCGTCTTATTTAGTAGTCCCCCGCGGTGCGTTCAGTAATCTAGCAACACCGCGCCGCTACTACAGCATCCTAGACATCTTAGTTACAGCAGCGGAGGACACGTAGAGCAACGCAAGTTCAGTTGTTACTATTCAAATCTATCTCTCTCTCAGTATATATATATATATATATATATATATATATAGAGAGAGAGAGAGAGAGA
>NW_014580981.1:0-453 GCF_000485595.1 Priapulus caudatus
CCCTAACTCTCTCTCTCTCTCACACACACACACACACATACACACACACACACACTTTCTCTCTCTGTCACCCTCTCCCAGTATTGTATCACCCCCACCCCCCAGCTTCACATGCGTACTGACCTTTTGTATTGCATGTTCTTATGCCTGCACATCTTTCCGCGCGCTCAGTACAATGTAGGCTATTTTCTATTATCTACTCCTGGTACAATGTAGGCTATTATATACTATCCATTATCTACTCCTGGTACAATGTGGGCACTAGGCAGCCACTCATCCTTCACTCTCTACCTATCACCCTACTTCATCTCCCTACATCTACATCACCCTGTGACACGAAGCAGTCAGAGCGGGGAGCGGGGATATGCAGATAGAGATGAGGGAGAGAGAATGAAAGAGAGAGCGAGCGAGAGAGAGAGAGAGAGGGAGAGAGAGAGAGAGAGAGAGAGAGAG
>NW_014580981.1:1466-2649 GCF_000485595.1 Priapulus caudatus
CATGCGTGTACACGCGCGCACGTACATGCGTTTACGCGCGCACACGTACATGCATGTACACGCGCACATGTACATGCGTTTACGCGCGCACATGTACATGCGTGTACGCGCGAACATGTACACGCGTTTACACGCGCACATGTACATGCGTTTACACGCGCACATGTACATGCGTGTACACGCGCACATGTACACGCGTGTACACGCGCACATGTACATGCGTGTACAAGTGCACATGTACATGCGTGTACACGTGCACATGTACATGCGTGTACACGCGCACATGTACATGCGTTTACCCGCGCACACGTACATGCGTGTACGCGCGCACATGTACATGCGTGTACACGCGCACATGTACATGCGTGTACACGCGCACATGTACATGCGTGTACACGCACACATGTACATGCGTTTACACGCGCACATGTACATGCGTGTACACGCGCACATGTACATGCGTTTACACGCGCACATGTACATGCGTGTACACGCGCACATGTACATGCGTTTACGCGCGCACATGTACATGCGTGTACACGCGCACATGTACATGCGTGTACACGCGCACATGTACATGCGTGTACGCGCGCACATGTACATGCGTGTAAACGCGCACATGTACATGCACGTACACGCGCACACGTACATGCGTGTACACGCGCACATGTACACGCGTGTGCACGTGCACATGTACACGCGTGTACACGCGCACATGTACATGCGTGTACACGCGCACATGTACATGCGTGTACACGCGCACACGTACATGCGTGTACACGTGCACATGCGTGTACACGCGCACATGTACATGCGTGTACACGCGCACATGTACATGCGTTTACACGCGCACATGTACATGCGTGTACATGCGTGTGCACGCGCGCACGTACATGCGTGTACACGCGCACATGTACATGCGTGTACACGCGCACATGTACATGCGTGTGCGCGCGCACATGTACATGCGTGTGCACGCGCACATGTACATGCATGTACACGCGTGCGGCGCGCACGCACACGTACATGCGTTTACACGCGTGCGCGCACGCACACGTACATGCACGTACGCGCGCGCGTGCACGCACACGTACATGCGTGTACACGCACGCACGTCCGCACGCACGCACGCACGCGCACACACAGCAGCATATGACTAATGATATTATTAGCGCTTGAGCCA
>NW_014580981.1:6412-6763 GCF_000485595.1 Priapulus caudatus
CGTGCGTGCGTGCGTGCGTGCGTGCGTGCGTGTGTGTGTGTGTGTGTGAGAGAGAGTAAATGAGCACAGTGAGGCATGCGTTGGGATGTCACTGCGGCAGCCCGTGCGACAGACAGACAGCTACGGTGGAAAGCATGCTAAAATATTAATGCCAGCCTAATTCTGACTGCGAATAATTACAGTTGTTGCCAGCCATCACAATTATTCCTTTATTATGTTTTTTTGTGGGTCAAATTTGAGTGCTTCCTGTCGTCAATAGGTGCGCATGCGCAGACGGCAGATGCCGACTTTGGCGTGAAGTAATTAATCATAGTGTGATGAAGATAGAGAGAGAGAGAGAGAGAGAGAGAG
>NW_014580981.1:8639-9423 GCF_000485595.1 Priapulus caudatus
AGAGAGAGAGAGAGAGAGAGAGAGAGAGAGAGAGAGAGAGAGAGAGAGAGAGAGAGAGAGATGGGCCCCGCATTTCAGTGTCACTAACTGACATAATTTACTTCTGCATCATAATGCAGCCAGCATGTTAATCCATTGATAGCAGGCAACCGCCATCAACCCTCATCCATCCCAGCATCCCTGCAGACACAGCAAAGCCTCTCCTAAAGTCATATAACATCTGACGGACAGCTATCTCCTCCTCCTCATCTCCTCTTCCCCTTCCCCTCGTCCTCATCTCCTCCCCTCCCCTTCTGCCTCTCCTCCCCTCTTCCCCTTCCCCTCCTCCGCCCTCTCCTCCCCTTCTTCCCCTCCTCCTCTCCCCTCTCCCTTCTGCCTCTCCTCCCCTCCCCCTCTTCTCCTCCTGCCTTTCCTCTCCCTCCCCCCTCTCCCCTCCCCTACCCCTCCTGCTTCTCCTCCCCTACCCTCCCCTCCCCCTCTTTACCTACTGATCCCATTCTGTTAGCGACCCCCTGTTGTTACGGTCCACAGGTGTTTTACAACCCACTGAGTGAATGGATAGGTGGTGGTGGGGGGGCGGTGTTTGTATTGGAGGGAGAGGGGGAGGGAGGCAGCGTGGATGCGAGAGGGTATCGGTGTTGGTTTTGGCGGGCGAGGAAGGAGGAGGGGGAGGGGTGATGCATGAGACAGGCAGGCTGGTCGGACGAGTGAGGGAGGACGGCTGGGTGACTGGAGAGAGAGAGAGAGAGAGAGAGAGAGAGAGAGAGAGAGAGAGAGAGAGAGA
>NW_014580981.1:10655-11495 GCF_000485595.1 Priapulus caudatus
GAGGATGAAGATGAGGAGGAGAGGGGAGGGATGCTGCGATTTCGTCTCTTATTGTCGCGAGAGAGTCTTATTTCGTCGTGTTCGCGTTTCTTTGCTTTCCCTAATACGTCGCATCAGTCAAATGAAGCCATGTGCAGATAGAGGAGGAGGAGGAGGAGGAGGAGGAGGAGGAGGAGGAGGTGCGCCCCCTGCGGATAATGAAGCATTTACGATGGAAAAAGATGTATGTGTGCGTGCGTGCGTGCGTGTGCGTGCGTGCATGCGTGTGCGCGCGTGCGTGTGTGTGTGTGCGCACGTGCGTGCGTGTGTGCGTGCGTGCGTGCGTGCGTGTGGCGCGCGTGCGTGCGTGCGTGCGTGCGTGCGTGTGCGTGCGTGCGCGTGCGCGTGTGGGTGTGTACTGCGAGTTCATAAATGAAGTTATAGCGAAGCATGTAGTTATATAATATTAAATGCTGCGTCGGTGGTTTGTGTGAAGGCGCTCACAGTAAGCCGGGCACTCGGTATACCTTGCTGAATTTATATATAGCAATTTATATTAGTTGACAGGTGTGAGCAGGTGGCAACTGTCTGAGCAGTAGACTTAAGAGTGCTTAACCTGTCGGCGCTATGTAGGTGTAGGCTAATCACAGAATACCAGTGGGAGGCTCTCACAGGTGGAGGCTGTATAAGCACGTCGGCTGTGTAAGCACGTCGGCTGTATAAGCACGTCGGCTGTGTAAGCACGTCGGCCGTGTAAGCACGTCGGCTGTGTGAGCACGTCGGCCGTGTAAGCACGTCTGCCGTGTGAGCACGTCGGCTGTGTGAGCACGTCGGCTGTGAAACACGTCGGCTGTGTAAGCA
>NW_014580981.1:12806-13115 GCF_000485595.1 Priapulus caudatus
TGTGAGCACGTCGGCTGTGTGAGCACGTCGGCTGTGTAAGCACGTCGGCTGTGTGAGCACGTCGGCTGTGTGAGCACGTCGGCCGTGTAAGCACGTCGGCCGTGTGAGCACGTCGGCTGTGTAAGCACGTCGGCTGTGTAAGCACGTCGGCTGTGTAAGCACGTCGGCTGTGTAAGCACGTCGGTTGTGTAAGCACGTCGGCTGTGTAAGCACGTCGGCTGTGTAAGCACGTCGGCTGTGTGAGCACGTCGGCTGTGTAAGCACGTCGGCTGTGTAAGCACGTCGGCTGTGTGAGCACGTCGGCTGTGT
>NW_014580982.1:0-5322 GCF_000485595.1 Priapulus caudatus
GCCCTAAGAAAGCGATTTACGGGCATTTTTTGGTGTTTCATGCCCTGACATTATGTTCGAAACATAGTCGCATTTTGTCGATTATTAGGTTGTCATTGTTTGTATAGTAGTTAAAACATTTCTATTTAACTGAATAGAGGCGTAATTCATTCCGCATGTATTTATTATACAAACCCAGCTTATGTATCCGCTGCCAGGCTGCCGCTTGTTACATGAAGCCGCTGACGGCAATAATAAAATACTAATTCATAATAAAACTTATACAACACAGTGTTGAGAAGTAAGAAGGTTGTGACACTTATATGATATTATCATTAAACTTGCAAAAAACAGCAGGCTCAATGAGGCTACAGCTGTTTCATTGTATTCCCGATAAAATATTATCGACTGCCCTGCGCTGGCACTATGAGATCCGTGCGCCGGCCTATGCATTCGGGCGCACGGATCCATAGCTGCCAGCGCTTCCAATAACTGTCGTAGGAGTTCCCGCGGTCGCGTTGCGCCTTGCGCGCGGACTGCGCGCAAAGCATCTGCGCTCATCACTTTCGGATCAACAGCTTCTTTTCGCAACGCTTCTCTAGTACTCCCTTCTCCATTCATTAGTTCACACAAACTCAAAACGTCATAAGAAATTTGGCGCAGATAGAAAAATCCACTAGTGACCTCAGGTGAGCTATAGAGCGCTTCATATAGTAATTTGATGATCGCAGTAACGCATTTAGGAGGGTTATTCAGAGTTAGGAAGAGAAGAAGAAAGAGAGAGAGAGAGTGAGAGAGAGAGCCGCAAGAGAGACGAGAAGACCGAGAAATGAGAGAGAGGACAAGACTAAGAGACAGAGGAGAGATAGAGAGAAAGAGAGCAAAGAGAGAGAGAGAGAGAGGAGGGACGAGAGAACAAAGAGATTTAGACCAATAACGAGAGTAAGATCCAAGACAGAAGAGGATAAGAGAGAGATGTGTGAAAGAGAGACAGAGAGAAGAGAGAGAGAGAGAGGAGCAAGAGACAGGGGAGAAAGGAAGGCAACAGAACGAGGACAATATTAGGAACGGGAATATATCGTACTGATGATATAAGATATATACTGTTGCCTGTGCTGCCTGCTGCTACTGCTACTTTGCTGACTGCTGCTGCTGATACTGCTGTGAAGAGGGTCTATGTTGCCGGGTACGGTTCGCGGTATACCCGAACGTACCCTGGTACTAAATACTACTATCTAATAATACCGGACCGTACCCGCCTACTCACTAACGATCTAGGGATCCCCTACGCCCTACTCCTAACGCCTAACCTTAACCCTAACCTAACATAAACCCTAACATAAACTCTAACCCTAAACCTAACCCTAACCATATCAGCTAGATAGTAACCAGGGTACGTTCAGGTATACCGGACCCGTACCCAGGGTACGTTCCCGGCAGTACACCGCGTGGAGACAATAGACTCCTATGCGGCTATCGGCTGCTGCGTCTACTGCTGCTACTCTGCTGCTACTGCCCTACTGCTACTGCGGCTGTTACTGCTGGCCTGCTGCTGCGTGCTGCTGCTGTTTCTACTGGTTTGCCACTAGCTGCTGCTACTGCTGCTACTTCTGCTGTTTTGCTACTGTCTTGCTGCCTGCTACTTGCTTGCTGCTGCTACTACTAATGGCTGCTACTGCGTGGCTGCTGTCTGCTGCCTGCTGCTAGCTGCTGCTACTACTGCTGTTTGCCTATCTGTTGTGCTACTGCGCTACTGCTGCTTGCTACTACACTACTACTACTGCCTACTGCTGCTGCTGCTGCTGCTGTTGCCTACTGCTGTTGATAATTGCTGCTGCTGCTGCTGTGCCTGATCTGCTACTGCGTAACTGCTGCTGTTACGCTTGGCTGCTACTGCTGCGCTGCTACTTGCTGCTGTTTAACTGCTACTGCTGCTACGCTTGCTGCTGCTGCTGCCCAGCTACTTACTTACTGGCCTGTACTTGCTGCTGCTGCGACTGCTGCTGCTGCGACTGCTGCGCTGCTGATTGCTTACTGCTATTGTGACCCAAACGGGCAAGCAAAAACCTTTTTCATCAAGCACACTTTCACGTACGCGCACATTAGCAGCACATACAAATCAATTACCCTCGCCCCCACGTCGCGCGCGCAGACGCACATGACGCACGGCATGTACCCACGCACACGCCGGATACACGTAACGTGCACGTGCGTTTAAGAGAGCATAGGGACGCGCGCATACGCACACTCTTGCGCAGCGGATTTTTAGTCGTAAACGCAGAGGATGTTTTGCATTGGCTTGATAAGAATAGTTCCCAGCAGTTGGTGCTACATGACCGAGCAGGTGGTCCGCGGGATTCGCATTGTAGTACATGCGTTCATCTGGTGAGTGCAACGTGAAAGACAGTGTGTGATAATGCTATTGATCAGCGATGGCTGGATTTATTAGTTCAACACAAACTCAACTCATAAGAAATTGCGGAGTAAGAAAAATCAATGTAGTGACTCGCGTTGATATAGAGCCTTCATATAGTCATAAAGAGTTAGCAGTAACAGCCATTTAAGGAGGGGTTATTCAAGATTAGAGAGATAGTAGAAGAGAGAGGAGAGAGAGGAGCCACAGCAGAGATGAGAGAGAGAGAGAGAGATAATAAGAGCGAGGAAAGAGAGACGAAGAGAGAGGAGAAGCAAGAGATGAGAAGCAGAGAGAAAGAGAGAGAGAGTAGAGGAGATGAGAGAGACGAAGAGAGAGAGGAGACAGAAAGAGAGAGAGAGAGAGATAAAGAGAGACGACATGAAGAGAGTAGACAATAACATAGAGTAAGATCAAAGACAGAAAGAAAGAGAAAGAGAGAATGTGTTACAGAGAAAGAAGAGAGAGAGAGGGGGGAGAGACAGGAGGAGGAAGAAAGGAGAGAACAAAATGAACGGGAATATATGTACTAATTGCTATATATATACTGTTTGCTGCTGCGCTACTGCTACTGTTCGCTATCTGCTTGCTGCTGCTACTTGCTCTGCTACTGCTGCTACTTGCTGCTGCTACTGCTACTGCCTGGCTGTTACTGCCTGCTGCTGCTGCTGCTGTTGTTGCTTCGCTGCTGCTGCTTGCTACTGCTGCCTGCTACTGCTGCTGCTGCTTGCTGCTGGCTGCTACTGGCCACTGCGCTACTGCCTGCTGTACTGCTGCTGCTGGCTGCGGTTGCTCCTGCTGCTGCTTGCTGATGCTTTTTTACTTGCTTGCTGTTAACTGACTCATGCTTGCTACTGTTGCTACTGCTGCTGCTTGCTACTGCTACAGCTGCTGCTGCTACTGCGCTTACTAGTACTGCTACTACTACTGATACTATTGCTGCTACTGATACTGTGCTACCCTAGTTGTTTCCTGCTGCCTGCTGCTGCGGCTACTGCTGCTGTCTACTGCTTGCTGCTACTGCTGCTGCTGTCTGCTACTGCTACTGCTACTGCTGCTGTTACTGCTGCTGCTGCTGATGCTACTGCTGCTGTTACTGACATGCTGCTGCTACTGTTGCTACTGCTGCTGCTGCTACTGCTACAGCTGCTGCTGTTACTGCTGCTACTAGTACTGCTACTACTGCTGATACTACTGCTGCTACTGATACTGTTGCTAGCTAGTTGTTCCTGCTGCTGCTGCTGCGGCTACTGCTGCTGTTGCTACTGTGGCTGCTACTGCTGCTACTGCTGCTGCTGCTACTACTACTACTACTACTGCTACTACTGCTACCACTGCTGCTGCTGATTGTTCTACTGCCTAGCTGCTGCTACTGCCGCTACTTTCTGCTACGCTTGCTACTGCCTACAGCTGCTTTGGCTTTGCTACTGCGTTCTGCTAACTACTGCTACTGCTACTGCTGTTACTGCTGCTGGCGGCTTACTAGCGGCCGTTGCTACTGTGTACTGTGGGGGAAAACCAAGCGCGCCGACCAGCAAACGAACAATTACGACCATTTCTATAAAATGTCTACCTACGTGCGTAGTGAAAAAGCGATTATACGGTCCATGAGGTCATTCTACACATACAGCCTTCATTCAGTTAACGGATGACATTGCCAATAAAGCAGATAAACGGTATTTCACTGGGATGCTAGTTTTACATATAGAAAAAGCATCGCATACAGTTGACCACTCTATGGTACTATCCAAACTAAAAGCTCTAGCAGCAGCAGCAGCAGCAGCAGTAGCAGTAGCAGTAGCAGCAGCAGTAGCAGCAGCAGCAGTAATAGTAGCAGCAGTAGCAGTAGCAGTAGCAGCAGCAGTAGCAGCAGCAGTAGCAGCAGCAGCAGTAGCAGCAGTAGCAACAGCACCAGCAACAGCAGCAGCAGCAGCAGCAGCAGCAGTAACAGCAGCAGTAGCAGTAGCAGTAGTAGTAGCGGCAGTAGTAGCAGCAGAAGCAGCAGTAGCAGAAGCAGCAGTAGCAGCAGCAGCAGTAGCAACAGTAGCAGTAGCAGCAGCAGCAACAGTATATAGTATAGCATCAGTACATATATTCCCGTTCCATATTTGTAACGTTCTCTATTTACTGTGCTGGATACAATATAAGCAGGACGACATGGATATGCAATTAACGTGACTACATGGTGCAGCGTATATTCTCGTGGTCCTACTGTACTCACACCTGGTGGCAGAGAACACAAACACCAGACACATCACTGAACGTGACATCCCCTTCCTTGTAGATAGTTCCATGGGGTACTTAAGATACATGTACTAATTACTGCACTAAACAGGTCAATTATAAAATCTTTAACTCTTGAGGTTCAAACAGTATGATAACTGGAAACAAACAAATCTGGCTTTAACGATTAAACGATTTGTCAAAACTAACCAACTTTACTAATCAATGCTAATCGAGGTAATTACTTAATTACCGAATACTCGATTACTCTGTCACTCGAACTGTTACGCATTTAACCAGACTTAATCGGATTACTCAATGATAAGATGAACCTTGGCAAATACACTAAACTGTAACACAAATACATAGTCTCCATAGCTAATATCTAAAGTCTTCTGAACACACCACACACAGTTGTGAACAAAGTCTTAGCTTGCTGTCAATTTTACAGGTTGAGTTTCACGACAGGCTTTCGGACTCTGGTTGACCTGCGAGTTTCTTGCTTATCTAGGACAACCTTCGGGGATGCTGTGTGCACTGGAGTATTGTCTGATCTGACATCTGCAGATCTGGGTTTCACAGTATTGTCCAAATTGACTGTGGGTGCATGGGAGTTATCAGACTTATCTGAATTTTCAAAATTCAGGTCTAACTCACCCCTGGGTGCAATGGGCATCATTGGCACTGAGTTACCCTCATTTTCGATG
>NW_014580982.1:6330-8206 GCF_000485595.1 Priapulus caudatus
CTACCATTGTGGCCTGAAGCAGCGGGTCTTGCATGGTTGCTAGCTCGATCTCGGACAAAGTCATTGCCTTGGGGACAGCGTTCTGCGCGACATAGGCAACATACCTGTCAGCAGTTTGCTCGTCATCAATGTCCAATACACTTGGGGCAGATATGGAATGACACGATGCATAGTCTGCTGAATTATTCGGTCCTGGTCGGTATTCTACAGTAAAGCGATAGTGCTGTAGGTCCATCAACCAACGTTCGATTCTGGCTGACGGGTTTGAAACCGGGTGGTTAAATAAGGAGACCAACGGTTGATGGTCAGTGACGATTTTAAACTCCTTTCCATAGAGGTATAGGTGAAACCTCTTGATCGACCAGTATATCGATAGTGCTTTGCAATCTATCTGCGGATAACGCGATTCTGTCTCCGATAGCGGATGACTGGCGTAATGCAGCAAATTTGTCTAATCGGTTTTCTAATCCTTCTGGGTTAAGACTGAACCTAGTCCTACTGGGCTACCGTCTACAAACAACGTAGTGGGTTTCTCTGGGTCAAAGTAGCTTAGCGTGGGTTTTTCGGACAGTGCAGCTTGTAGCTTTTCTAGCGCGGATTGTTCTTCCTTTTCCCAGGTACAGGGAACTTCCTAGCATGTCAGACGACGTAGTGGTTTTGTTATGATCGCAAAGCCTTTGATGAATCGCGAGCAGAATGACGTGGAACTCAACAGATTCTTGACTTTAGTTACACTAGTCGGTGGCGTGATTGCTTTCAAGTCTGCGACCTTCTTTGGGTCCGGTGAGATTCCTTTAGTGCTGAATTGATGTCCAAAGGACAACATTGTCGGAACGCGGAATTCACATTTGGGAACATTGATTGTCAGATTTGACTCGGTCAGACGTTGTAGCACACGTTTCAGACGCGCATCGTGTTGCTCGGTGTCAACACCTCCAACGTAGATGTCGTCACTAATGTTACTAACGCCCGGAATTCCCTTGGTCACGTCACTAACGATGTTTTGAAATATCTCGGCGGAGCATGACATCCCGAAGTTGAGACGCTTGTAACGCCACAATCCTACATGTGTTGAGAATGTGGTCAGGTTTTGGGAGTCAGGGTGTAAGAGAACCTGATGGTAACCCTGCTTCAAATCTAACTTGCTGAACACTTTGCAGCCATTTAAGTCTGCAGCGATATCGTCGATGGTCGGTATGATGTGATGTTCGCGGATAATCGCGAACGTCACTGAACGCATATGTCTACACATATCCTGATTTCGTCAGGTTTCTTTGGTTTTGGAACAACCACTATCGGTGAAATCCAAGGTGTTGGTCCTTCTGAACGCTCGATGATGTCGGATTCCTCGAGTTCCTTCAATTTTCCCTCGACGCGTTGACGGACATGAAATGGAATGCGACGGTGTAGTTGGGCTACTGGAACGACGCTGGGGTCTACATGGACTTTAACTGGTTCACCCTTATAGGCACCCATTCCACTCGTGATGTCAGGAAAGTCACACAGAAACTCAGGATCATTCGGTTGCTCAGAAATCGCATTCGCGACTTTGATCAGACGTAGCTTTTGCGAGGTTTTCCGACTTAGAAGCGATCTACTAGGTCCAGAGACAACGTAGAGTGTCTCCCTAGATGTACATTAGTCACTGCGTACCTCAGCCTCAAATTTTCCTTGAATCACGCGCGGTTTGTCGGACATGTACGGAGATATCTGAGATTTTGATGGTGCGAGTTGCGGCCAATGGTAGAGATGAAGGTAATCCTCCTTATTGAGAATGCTTACAGTCGATCCTGAATCGGTCATAACCATGGTCTTGGTGTTGCCAATCATGACGTTGAACACGGGTTTTTTCGTAATGCTCGATCCGGATCCCGAT
>NW_014580982.1:12640-13109 GCF_000485595.1 Priapulus caudatus
GCGTGTGTGTGGCTGTGTGTATGTGTGTGTGTGTGTGTGTGTGTGCCTGTGTGGGTATGTGTATGTATATATATAATATTATATATATTGTGTCTGTGTGCGCGCGTGTGTGTGCGCGCGTTTGTGCGTGCATGTGTGTTGTGTGTGTGTGTGCCTGTGTGTGCCTGCATGTGTGTGCGTGCATGTGTGTTGACAAATTCTACAAGACACATACAGGCAGCATAACAGCTCGAAGGGAGGGGGGTATTATTAGTCATATATATATATATATATATTGTGCCTGTGTGCGCGTGTGTGTGCGCGCGTTTGTGCGTGCATGTGTGCCTGTGTGTGTGTGTGCCTGTGTGTGCGTGCATGTGTGTGCATGCATGTGTGTTGACAAATTCTACAAGACACATACAGGCAGCATAACAGCTCGAAGGGAGGGGGGTATTATTAGTCATATATATATATATATATATTGTGCCTG
>NW_014580983.1:0-13107 GCF_000485595.1 Priapulus caudatus
TTAAGGCCAGAATCGACCGATTCATGAAATCGCAAGATATGGGTGCATATTTTGATATTAGGCTAGGCCTATCACAACTAACTATCCTTAACTAACATAGACCCTCTCAGCATCACTATCATACGATGATACGTATTACTATTAGTATTACATAGTATTTACTAGTAGTAGTATTAGTAATACTAATACTAATTAGTATTACTATTTAGTAATAGGGGAAGGCGGGGCAAGTTGAGCCAGTTTTAATATTGGCACGTTAGAACTGAAATGACTGCATGATCTTGCAGAAATGACTATCTTGCCTTCAAATTTATTCCTTGGGAAACATTTTGTAGCTAGTTATAACTTTCTATCCCCACACTGAAAGTCGCCGTGGCCTTTGAAAAAATGTATGTCAAATGACTCAACTTGCCCCGCCTGAGGGGTAAGTTGTGCCACACAGGGGTAAGTTAATCATTGCCCCAAATAAAAATAACTTAAGTACAAAATCATTGTTTTACCTGAAAAATTATTTAATGGTGTAACTACAACACTGAACGAAATGATTACATTGTGTTCATGGTTATAGTAACCAGCTACACCAGCTAACCAGCTAACCAGCTATAATAACCTTTTTACTTTTATGTCTGAAAATCAATTTTTCCCTCTGCAACTCTGGTTTCTGTTTCAATCTAAAAAACAACATGGCAGGGTTTGGAGGTATGCTATTGCTCATCTGTAGATGGTGCCACCACACTGTCTGACCCTTTCATATCTGGGGGGGAGGTGGTGGCTCAACTTACCCCTATGCTCAACTTGCCCCGCTTTCCCCTACTATTCTGAGTATTAGTATTACTAATAGTATTAGTAATAGTATATTATGCGACTCATCCGAGGAATTACTAATCACGATATTATTAATACGAAACTAGTATGTAACAGTACTTTCAGTGATGGGCTTGCAAGATACTGTTAATATATCGTTTACCAATGTACCGTCTTTAAACAAATATATAAATAAATAAATAAACAGAAATAAGAATTCACCTTGCTCGGCCATGTCGGCGGAAATATCAACGGATATAGACCATGGAATGGTCGTTTTGCCATAGAGAGATTTGCCGCATATATATATATATAGTATATATATTACTACTAGTATGAAAATTATTTATATGTTATATAGATGTGGCTTAACCGACAGCGGATATTTCGTGATTTTCATTTGTCTATTGCACAAGTGCATACCTTCCTACACGTTATTTACAGTAAATGTACTGCAAGAGCTACATATAACAATATTACAATAAGAGTTATATGTAGTCCTCTGATGTACTGAGTCTGTACTCATGCAGCACAAAATAGTGTGCGTTTCGCTGGCTTTCCCGGCCGACACCGGATGCGCACCGCGTCGACACACAATCGCTAGCCACACAACTTATGTATATTACTAACCAGTTGTGTCCGGAGACGTTGTATTGGCCGCTGACGTCTCTTCCCGGACCTCGCTAGCCACCCGAGCGCTTTAGAAGCTACTGCCGCTCCGCCATCAACTGTTCTGTCGTGCTCAGGTCCTTGATGCGTCGTAGTTAGTCAACAGTGCAGGACGAGTAACGACACGTATGCCCACACCGCAGGCAACTCCCACCCCCTGCCACTAGCTTCGCCGATTATACGATTGTATAAACAAGTGTATTACTACGGTAAACACAGGAGGTTAGACAACAAGTATAGACTATGAACGCTAGGCCGGCGCCAAAAAGGGCTACCAGTTTTTTTTATTGTAATGTAAAGTATCGCGGCTGCCCCTCCGTGCAGCGCGCCACACGAAATAGACTAACTCCCTCGCTATTCGTCAGACTCGACACGTTTACTCAGGCCTATACTGTATTATTCACGCACCTACAACAGACAGGACAACGGCGGCTTACTGCACCGAAACGGCGCTCGAGGCAGAAAACGCGGTGCGCGGCTGTACTACTCTCTCTCGCTCTACCTCTCCCAACTCTCTGTATTTTCTCTCTCTCTCTCAATCTCGAATTCTCTGTCTTTCTTCTAGCTCTCATCTCTCCGATCCTATTCGCTTCGCTCCGCGCGAACTACTACGAGACAACGACGAATTCCGCCTGTCATCTGAGAGCTATGTTTCGCGTTCTCTTGCGCTAGAGGGGACCACTGCCATCCAGCATGCGGCCCTCGTTTGATTGATGTTTCGATCCGCGTAAGCAACCCCCGACAGAACAGACATGACGACAAAACAATTAGACAAGTACAACATTTAACCATCTCCCCATCACCCGGTACCCAGGGGGCTACACCCACCGATACACGGGTCCAGAGGCGCGGGACCGCCTCTGGCAACCAGGAGAGCCGGCTGCCACCGCATACAATTTCCCCTTCCAGATCGACCTCAGGTCGATCCCAAAGCTTTCGAGCGGGGCACCGGCGCCCTATACTAACGGCACCTACTTCTGGGGTACTTGCTCCCTGGGGTCCAGGAGGGATTGCATCTCTCACGCCCTCCTCTGAGCTTCCCCAGGGCCGGATTCCGACCACCTGCGCGTGGGGCTGGGCCCAGCGGACTTATTAGCAGCCAGGCTGGATCGGCTCGCCTCCAGGTGCTCCACCCCAGATGGTGCACGAGTCTCCGAGTGCCCAGCAGCCGTCTGCGCCGCTGATACTTGCCGGGCAACTGCCAGTGCCCGCTACTCGCCTCGGCCGTTCCCTCCACAGGGTCGAAACGCCGGACACGACCGTTCGCCGTCTGGCATGTCCTCGCATGAATCATGACGGCTACGGGCGATCCAGCTGCTATGGCTGGCTCGCGACGTCGACGCCGGAGATCCGCGGCGCCGAGACCACCGCAGCTGTTGCGGCGTTCGGTAATGTCGCCGCAGTCCGACGATTCGTTTCGCCGACGCTGCCTCCCGTCTTCGCCGCACGCTTCGCCCTCGACCCGCGCGTCGTTCGCTTGCTGCTGTTGACGGCGCACGCTCCGTCCGAGTCGACGGGCGCGATGTTTGCGCTGCAGCCAGCGCCGCTGCCGCTCCGTCCGCAGTCGACGGCGCGCGCTTGGTGCAGCCGGACGTCGTGTGCGTCCGTCCGGTAGGACGGCGCGCGCTTCGCGGCAGACTGACGTCGGCGCCTGCGGCGTCGACGGACGTGCGCCCCCTGGCATGCCCCAGCCCACTGCACGGGCGAAGCGTGCACCTGGCCCTTTGGTGGCGCCTCCGGTCGGGCGGACCCGCTTTTGCGGAGGCCGGCGGCCGCAGTGCAGCACAGCTTGGCGACCTGATGCGCGGTCGGCCTGTCTGCGGTATGTCCGGCCATCCTCTACGCGCCCTGGGCGCAGGATGGCTCGGCCGGCCTGGCGGTGATGCCGGCGCCACCCTTCTGGGGTTCGCTCTGCCGTAGCGCGCTCTTCTCCCGGAGGCTAGCCTTGTAGAGCATCCCGTACTCGGGGGTACAGGCGAGTTTGCTCCGGCCACTCTCCGGTCGACACCACGGTAGGCGCGACCAAGGGCGGATGTGCTGCGCCACGGTGTGTGACAAGCGTTAAACAGCACCGCGCCTGCGGTAGGCCCTGTCACACCCGGATCGGGCACGGCGAGCGACCATGCTCTCCCGCCGATGGTACTCTGCGTTGGTGGTCGACTAGTTGCCAGGTCGGCACGCCGCATCGCACACACAGCCTACCAGGCCCCTTCCTAAGGGCAGGTCACGGGCTCGAGACGACCACGAAACGGGCGTACTATGGGCCGCCCTCCAGGATCTGCTTCCGGGTGGCGGAGCGCCCTTCTGCCACGTGCGGCGGCGCTCTTTCTCGCGGGGCGACCAGGGCGGGGGTTGTGGAGACCCTCCTACTGCCAGCCGCCCTCCTCCGCACCTTTCTGCCCCGCCCTCTCCACTGCCGGCAGGCCCGACATTCTATCGCCGGCGGACCAGGGTGGGCTGGCTCCTGACAGGCCGATCGCGAACCCCTGGTGCAGGCCACTTGCCTCCGCGGACGCGAGTCTTGCTCGCCGCGACGCAGTGGTCTTCGCGACGGCGCGGCGCTTCTTCGCGGACTAGACTTTCCCCTGCCACTGGGCGAGTGGCTCCTGCCGCGGGAGGGACTGCAGTAACTCGTCCGCATTTTGGGCAGGCTCGCTCCATCACGTCGCCCAGCTCTCGGGCTCTTCGTCCGCGAGCAGGCTGCCTCTCCCGGGCTCCTGCTGGCTGGGGTCGATGCGGCTCCTGCTGCTTCGCGTTCTCGGCGCAGCCTCTCCACCGGCGCGTCGTCGTCCCCTGTGGTCGCAGCTCTTCACCTGCGCATGCCGCGGGGCTGGACGCGGCGCGCCTCTCCATCCTGCTTGCCTCCGGACGTCCTCCTGTGGCGCATGCCTCGTCACCTGGGCTGCGTCACGTACCCCGTGTGGCGCAGCCTCTCGCACCTGGCCTGCGGTCGGACGCGCTGTACGGCGGGCGCCAGCCTCGTCCACCTGGCTGCGCGGACGGCCTTGGGATGCGTGCGTAGGCTTCCAGCCTGGGCCTGCGTCGAATCTTCTGATGCGCGCGCAGCGACTCTCCACTGGGCTTGCGTCGTCTCCATCCGCCTCCCCACTCGATTCTGGCGGACATGTCCGCCCGGACATGTTCGTCCCGGCAACCACTGAACACAAACCGATGGAGAATTACACCATTAGTCATCTCCTCGCTCACGTACGCACAAACGCGAGGTTGTATACCCCTACCAGCCACCAGCTTCACGTCACTCACACCGTGCTGTGAGATACAAGACACAGATGCTTGGTGTAAAATCACTCTGAAACCTTCCTACCTAACTAGCCTTCCGCCCAGGAATTGCTCGGTGGTCGAATCCGTCATGGGCCATACTCATTTGCTCATCTCCTGAATAACGAGTAACTCACACGATATGAGTACACACTTCGGCGAACAAACGTCGCTGGCCTTCCCCTACAGCTGTATACGTCAGAGTTACAACACACCTCGACCATCACGTGATGCGCGATTCCGCGAGTCCCGATTACGGCTCCGCGAATCGATCTTCAACTCCGACACTAAAGGAGTATTAACCCAAATTCGTTCCGACAAGGGTAATTAATTCGTGAATGCCATGGCTGTGAGTAGTCGCGGCATACCACCGGCTAGAGGAACACGTGACGCAACTACAGGGATGCTCCCTAACAGGACCCGAATCAGTGCGTGCCAACATTCACGGACAGGAGGGCGGGCGTCGCGTTGGCGACCGCCGGATCGTAGCAGTATGGAACCGCGCCCCGTCCCTACCCGCAATCATGCCGGCCGTGCCCCCTATATGTTCGCGTAACCACAGATCAGGAACTCCAGGCGCCCCTACAAGTCCGCCCGAAACAAGTAACTGGCGAGAGACTGTCATCCTGGCCCCCCACGGAGCTCCGGATGCCAGCGGCGCGCAGTACCATAGCGGAAAACACGCGTCTGAGAACCAGCCAGCTTGCTTAACACACTACCAAGCGCTCAAGCAAGGTGAGGTAGTATTAATCAGGAAAACACCCTGGAGAGGGGAACTCACCGGATATGATCAGATCCATGATCGACCGCCAGCCGAAAATGCCGCAACCGGCGGTACGGACAGGCATAGGCCTCCCGAATTACTATGGCGAGCCCTGAAACACTCGGTCTGACACTAACCAGAGAATAATCTGCGAGGACAGTCGTGACACACACGACCATCCAGGGTTACCTTACCACCAAGAATCCACCATGCACGATACATTATCGGAACTACAGACTGCATGGAATCGATACCCACCATGGCAAGGAATAGACTGATAGAAAAAGCCGCATTAGCTACATTATATGGTTTGCCACTCACGAATCAACAGTCACCCTCGGCTGACAACACCTACTACGGGGACGCATAACCGAGTTTACACGGACGGTTCAGTAATCTCTATACCCGGTGCGCCGTGACACTGGTTTAGGAACACAAAACACCCAAACGGTCCTCGCATGCCGGCCACAGTGGCTTAACAGGATCTCCCAGAACATCTGAGGGCCAACCACCTTGCCACCTTCTCCACTTGCAGTGATTGCGGCTTAGAAACGAGAAAATCCTAAGCCATTACACTCGTTTTCCGACCCGCGTGTCATCTTACCTGGAGAATCCGTGCCGCGGCGGAATCACTCGCGAGGTTGACCCGCCACGTTCCCGAGAGCCACCAGACCACAACCGACTCTGCGTCTACACCCTTAGCCCAGTCTCCAACCAGGAGACTGGCCGCATTCAACACCCTCGTAGATTTTCAGCGTTATCATACGGCCACTGCTTAACCACCTATCTCGGGGAAGCATTGAATCACGAACGTTACCCTTACACGCAATACTCAAGAAAGGCCCGGCACGGGAGTCCAATTAAATGTTCCGCAGGGGATAAAAATACACACCCCCCATTCCCGGGAGCAAACGTAGAAGTACGAACCTTCACGGATCGTAAACCCTCTTTTGCCTCTCGCTGCCCGACCTAGCTGCACCTCGCGCATAGACATGCGCCTCTCGCAGTGCACGTTGACCCCACTCACAATTTCTATCGGGCAGATCTCATTCAGCCGAACCTGGAGGAGGATCGATACATTAAATCTACGGGCATCCCCACCTCCCGGACCAAACATCATAAGGTTAGGGCTTACCCGATACTCTCCTGCGTTCGTACCCGATACGCCGCCCAATGACATACGCGCAAAGCGTATGCCAATCATCTCTCGCCGCTCATTTACAACCTACTCACACATATCTTGCTAGAGTACGATGTAAACCGCTCATCCAAACATCTGGACTGAGGATGATACGGCGTATGTACGAGTTCTCTCTATGCCAACAACGAACACACCCAGGCAAAAGAGATTCGACTCAAAATTCCTGACCTGGATCGGGTGCAGCTGCCGGCACATCCAAAACCGAAGGAAAATCTCGGTCCACCAGACAGTCCGCTGTCGTGTGAGCTGTCAAATCTGGTAAAAGCAAATGCTCCGTCCATTAGTGAAATATCACAGCTACAAGCGATATATTTCATACCATTCGACGTCTCGCGGAAGCTGGACCACTACAAGTCAACGCGCCACTCTCTCCCACGGCTGCCGTGCTATTGCTGACAGAGAGGAGAGTCCTGCGATGCCCGGCTTCTCCTGCTTACACAATCACACCTACGAACCCCATAAAGACATCTCCCCGCATACCTGGCAAGTAAAACGTTGCCGGACTACTTGCCAAACTCTTCGCGAACAAAATGCCCACCAACCGACCGCCATGCACAATTTTCCAAAACCAGCTTCCTGCGCATAACAGCGGACACCATACACAAAAACTGGGAGCAGCTCGGCCTGACTAGTCTAATACTGCGAGCATACAGAACTCCCTCATGTACCTCCAGATTCATCCAGCAGTTGCAAATTACGCTTTGCCCTTGGCGGACGAGGCGACAAAATCCGTGACAGCCGACGAACACCCCGCCCGCTGCCACCCCTTAAAACAGCAGAGATGCCGCATCCGCTAGCTGCCACTCCGAAGTCTGCTGAGTAGACCACTGGCAAAACATCATCTAACTCTACTTCTGACTCATCTTTACCGAATCAGCTAAGATTATGCTCTCCCACAAACATCGGCCTCACTACCCACCCAGGCACCCCATCCGCGCATGGAATGACAACCGGGTTTGCAATTAAAACCTCCCGCCCGCGAGACCACTGACGGAATCGCGATCAGACCTTACTACCCACTGGCATACCCTAGGAAAGAACGACAATCGGGCAATAATCTCTTTACACTTCTACACCAGGCTGCCGCGACAAGCCAATCCGCATTGCATGTAGCTTACGCCCCTGTCTATCCTCATATCGAACGTGTCCAGGAAAGCATCATCCGCCATATCCCATCATCGCTCCTTGAAATTCAACAACCAGGCAAGGAGCCATGATCGCCGTCCTGCCACAAAACCATGGCCTGACCAAACATGTAATGTCGGAATTGCTATCACGAAAAGTTACAGACAGGCAGTAGCTCCCGATTGGTGTACAAGACCGTCTCTGGCACAGAGAACTCTTACTACCATAATGCATTACCTCTCCACTCCACTCTTCATCTGCGAACAGGACACCACACCATACAGTCGCACTCTGCATCAGTGTCTAGATAAACTCAACCCCGCCACGCGGGATATTCGCCAACGCCGGCGCCGACGTAAGTATTACCTCGACTACTGACGCCTCCTCACAGAGCCTATCACTGGAAGGCGTACGCTATCTTCTTCGTTAAGCTGCACTAGAGGATCCGACAGGGCTGCAAAACACAGGGATAAATCCCTAGTAGTAATTAGCAAAACCCTAGAAGCCTCCGTATATCACCAACGCTGCCAGGCGACCCAAGACTGACCGCCTCAAGATTCACAGGGTCACAACGAATTCCATGCACCCGATACGATGTGACCAAGGAAGGCAGACTCCTCTGAAAGAGCGTACATTTCTGGGCCTTCAATTTCATGCCGGCATCTGCAATACGACACAAACATCAGGAGTTTACCAAGAGCTACATCAAAGGTTTTACCAAAACATGTAATATCGTACCAGGCGTATACGCAAGACACTCCGTCCACAGTAAGCCCGATAAACACATTCCATTGAACCTCTGGAAGGTCGCCTGGTGGCTTAATAAGCACGAAAGCCATTACGTAGAATTGGAAATGGCCCTTCTAGTCCCAAACGCAGTCTTGCCGCGTCTTCCGATCATCTCACCGTGCCATACCCGGGTTAAGTCTAGGGTAGAAAACAACAGGCACCGTCTAAGGAATCGAGGCGCGTATCGTCGATTCATGGGAGAGGATAAGGCATCCTTTCGAGTAATGTATTAGCCTTCGTAATCACTACAGAACCGTGTCGACACCTTTTTGGTGAGCAACACCACGGGCGGACGCCACGGCAACTGCTGCTGGCGCGGACTATGCCGGACGCAACATCTTATCCACCTCCACATTCATTACATCCTTCCTCGCCAAGAGGCATCTACGTGGAGCATGCTTAATGGATGATGAAGCCCCAGTATCAATCTTATGCTTTGACTAAACCCGGTATGCCAAGCTTTCACCGGAGCGTAAACAAACTCGGAATAATCTCGTAAGAGAGCCGTAACATCACGTTCTTTCATTACGAGACAAACCTTGAGTCCATTGACTCCATTCATAACCCGTATAGCGGCAGGTAGACCAGCCAGTCAGCCGCAGGAACGCGAAGTATCACTCATACTCCCCGCTCTCAACGCCATTACACCCGTATCACATCTGCAGGGTAAGCTAGCTCCTTCCCCCGTTCAAAACACACTACGTCCTTCACCGACATTAATAAACTGACACGGGACCTACATGATCACCACACATGCTCCACCACGACAGCGCCGCACTCAGAACTACGTTATCACAAGCCCGCGCATTCCTAAAGCATTTCTAATGCCGTTCTACCACCGCCAGCAGCAATCTTCCCCCATGGGACACTGTTATACCCACTGATCGCATAACTCTATGCCCAGCAGGGATCGATACGCGCATCACCGCCTGACATAGCGCACAGGAAGCAAACCGGGCTCTGCCTGCCGATGACATGCAATGTAGTCACGACAGTCAAATGCCCCTCCGGAGCATCAATCAAGCAATCGTGAACTTCTCAAGAAATCCATAGCTAGCAAGCCTCCCGAGGCCTGCTCTTTTAGTCACGATTAGCTCATGCTCAAATTTCTCGATCTCCGAGGCACAACTTCCGCGCCGCCCAACCGTGTTGAGGCCTGCAGTAGACCCCTACCTTGCACATCGACCATCGCAACTCGCACACGGCATTGAAGTCTCGGCTTCGACGCTACGGAAAATTAAAGTAAGGTGACCGATGATCGAAGAATCGATAGGATTCTGCACCGGATATCGGATGACAAATGACACGGCGACCACTCAGTACAGTATCTCTAACTGCGCATGCAGGACTGAGGACCACTGCGACCCCTCGCGAGGTGCATCAACGAGGCCGATATGCTGTGTATCACCAACACGCATTACGCGCGCCACTGCGTACCCGATATGCGATTGGCTGCCTGTCAACCCAGAATAAAGTCTGCTGACTTCCGAGATCCGGCGAGCCCTCCGGAAATCCGTCACGAGGTCGCCTGGGACAAAAACAGGCAAGCAATGTCCCGAATTACCAACATACCAACACTCGAAGTTACCAGCTGCCGAGCCGCACGTGCGAGCGCGAGAATAACTGGGAACGACTCGCTGTGAATCAGTACGCCCCTGCCGGTCACTCTTCTGACCACACACTCATATCCGCGTACCATACGGCACCTCCTGCAAGTCATCTCGACCCAATCTACACGCCCGAGTCTGCGAGCACCTAACCCCTGACCGAACCGAATCAGAAGGCTCGAGATTACACAAGCTGGCCGCACGGACTGGTTTACGAACGAACGCAAATTCACGCTTTCTGCTTCGTATTCGTCTGCAATACGCGTGACCCTCACACTAGTCAATCATTTCGAGGACAGGACATCATTAATATTTAAGGCCGGGGACGAGATGCATAACCTCACAGCATCGACACCGCGCCTGTTCGCTAGCTGCTCCGACGAGAGGAAAGGCTGACCTCACTGATCAGCCTCTTAACCTCACGCGGTACTCTTGCCAACTTGGGCCTGGCTGGCGAATGTTAGTCCCGGAGCGCGCCGCGGGCGCTCCGCGCACTACCGAAGGCTGAACCGTGCAGTCAAAGCCGACGAATCCATGGTTCGTCAAAGCGTCATCACAATCTTCCAAGAGGCGGAGACGCTGGCCACTCTAGAGCCCCCACTAACCGCAATCAACCTCTCCTCACTTCTCCCAGCCATTCTAATCTGCCATATCAGATCAAACTGACGGAGAGAAGATCCATCCACAGGGTACTATCTTGCCGGAGACAGGACTAACTCTTCACTCTACACCCACGTAGCTCTTTGGGGGAACCCCCTTCGGTTCGCCCTCGACGAAGGAGGGATACATTACTCCCTCCCCCTCTACAGAGCTAGTTAGCGGACCACCCTCTGCATTGAGCAAAATATGGGCCATCCTCCTTGATGCCAAGCCACTCCGTCACATCTGCCCGCCCCCTTGCTAGCAGAAAACTGAGGTTCAAGGGCGCGGAGCAGGGGTAACGTGTGCCCGAGCCCCGAACGGCGTCCATTCAGCGCGTGCCCGCAGCTGGCCTTCGTCACGAGGCCAAACAACCCACGACACCGACTCTACGACTAGCGTGGGACGTTCTCATCAATTCCCGCCCATTTTTCGGTGGAGAAGGAGTCACTGGCGGAGGTCATACCAATCTCCGCGCTAGCACCACCCGTGTCTGCATTGACCTATTGCCAAGGCTGTCGCTTCTCTCGCACGCCCTTAGAGGCGCTCGTACAAACGTTATGCAACCCCTCCGGCAAACGTCCGATCGATAGCCCTACACCAGAAACTATCTTACTTCAACGCTCCGCACTATATTCCTGATCATGCAACCGCACAGCACCCAATGCACCCTAGTTACACATGAGTTTAAACTGAGACGCACAGTGTAGCGTTTGTGCTTGCCGCGGCGACACCGATGGCGCCACCGGTCGACACACAATGGCCTAGCACACAACCTTAGTATATTACTCACAGTTGTAGTCCGGGGGACGTTGTATTGGCCGCGTGACCGTCTATTCACGGACCTCGCTAGCCACCCGAGCGCTTTAGAAGCTCTTGCAGCTGCCGCGCAAATAACTGCTTCTGTCGTTGCTCATCGGTCACTGATTGCGTTCGTAGTTAGTTCAAACAGCTGCAGGATAAATGACGAGTACACACGTATTGCACACCGCGCGGCAAACTCCCACCCTCCTGCCCCTCATGCTTTCGCGTTCGATGTATAAGAGTGATACTAACGGTAAACACAGAGGTTAGAAACAGTCATAGAACTATGAACGCAGCCGGGGCAAAAACGGGCGCTACAGTACTGTAAGTATCGTGCGGCTGCCCCTCCGTGCAGCACCGCGCACGCAAAATAGACTAACTCCCTCGCTATTCGTGCAGACTCGACACGTTTACTCAGGCCTAGTACATGTATTATTCACGCCCTACAAGCGGACAGGACAAAACGGAGGCTACTCACCGAACGGTCCGACTCGAGACAGAACACGCGGTGGGGGCTACTCTCTCTCTCTCTCTCACCTTCCAAACTACTCTGTATTTCTCTCTCTCTCTCCAAACTCTCGAAATTCTCTGTCTTTCTCTAGCTCTCTCTCGTCCGATCCTATCCGCTTCGCTCCAGCCCGCGAACTACTCGAGACACGACGAATTCCGCCCTGTCACCGTGCAGCTACTGTTTCGCCGTTCCTCTGCGCTAAGGGACCCACTGATCCAGCATGGCGGCCTCTCGTTCTGTTGATGTTTGATCGGTAAGCAAACCCCGACAACAGACATTGACCGACAAAAACATTAGACAATACAACATTGTAACCAGTCTCCCCATCACCGGTACCCAGGGGAGCTACCCCCACCGACTCTGGCGACCCGCAGAGCCGCCCGAGTGCCACGCTACAACTATGAATAGAAGTGCCACTGGAGAGTGCTGCCGCTATTGGCTAAATTAAGTCGTTGAATCGCGTTGTATGTTAACGATTCTAACGCTTTACCAATACAAATATTTCCAGCGATGTCTTCCTTCATTATTTTATTATAATTATTATTCATTTATTCTTCGCATTAACCCCGTTACAGGACGCTACAATTATATATATATATATATATATTCGTATATTTTCAAATCGTTGAGTTATCAATATAAATGTCTGGCAATGTCATCGTTCTTCGTTACTAACCTACTAACAGCTGCGACCCTACAACACGTATATACATAACATTCTCAACATGTTAGGTCCCATGAAGACAAATTATGAGGACTTTGTCGAAACCACGTTGTACGCAATATTATTGTTTTGTCTTATTCACACCCCGATATATAATATGGGTGTATCTCGTTTAGCAATGGTGGCACACCAGCGTTCTAAAAAGTTTCTCTAAACATTTGTTTTTATTTACTAATGATATATATATATATA
>NW_014580984.1:2117-10690 GCF_000485595.1 Priapulus caudatus
TAGATAGATAGATAGATAGATAGATAGATAGATAGATAGATAGATAGATAGATAGATAGATAGATAGATAGATAGATAGATAGATAGATAGATAGATAGATAGATAGATAGATAGATACCTCGGAAGCACAATTCTCCGATTGCAAAAATCAGCGAACATATATTTCGCAGGGGATATATAGGTAATTCAACAAATTCGCGCACCTACACTGGCGGCCATTCGGCGCGAAAACGTGGCGCGAAATATAATAGATCGTGAATCCCATCCACGCAGCAACATATTCTGCTAGCATCTATGACAAATACAACATACGCATATACGCTCTCTCATGACAATTATTGGAGCGGGGATCGCTGCCGCTGCTGCTGCTGCTGCTGTTACCTACTGACTGGCTGCTGCTGCTGCTGCTGCTGCTGGCTGCTGGCGCTGCTGCGCTACTAGTGATGCTGCTGCGATGCTGCTTCTACTGCGGCTGTCTGCTGCTGCTGTACTACTGCTGCTGCTTCTACTGCTGCTACTGGCTGCTGCTGCGCTGCTGCTGCTAGCTGCTGCTACTGCTGCTGCCGCTGCTGCTACTTGGCCGCTGCTGCTGCGCTGCGACCTGCTGCTAGCTACTGCTGCGCCGTACGCTGATGCTACTGCTGCTGCTACTTTGCTGCTGCGCTGCTCTGATGCTGCTACTGCTGCTGCTACTGCCTTGATGCTGCTGGCTGCTACTGGCTGCTGCTGCCTGCTGCATCGCTGTCTCTACTTGCTCGTTACTTACTGCTGCTGCTATACTGCTGCTGCTGCTGCTGCCTGTTGCTGCTGCGTCGGCTGCTACTAGTGAGCTGCTGCTGATGCGCTTATCTTACTGCTGGCGCTGCTGCTGCTGCCGTTACTGACTGCTGCTGCTTCTACGCTGCTACTTCTGCTGCTGCTGCTGCTGCGTGCTGCTACCTGCTCGCTGCTACTGCTGGCTTGCTGCTGGGCTGCTGATGCTGCTACTGCTGCGTGCTACTCAGCGCAGCTGGATGCTGCTAGCTGCTGCTGCTACGCTCGATGCGCTCTGAACTATACTGCTGCTGCTGAGCTAGCTAGTGATGCGTGCTGGCTGATTGCTGCTTCTACTGCTGCGGCAACTGCTGCTCCTGGCTGCTGCTGATGCTGCTACTCGCGCTGGCTACTGCTGCTGCTCACGCTAGCTGCGTGCCTGCTGCTACTCGCGCTGCGCTACTGCTGATCGCCTGCTACTCGCCGCTCCCGCGTCCCGCTACTGGCTGATGCATGCTGCTGGCTACTGCTGCTGCTGCTACTCAGTGAGCGCTCTGATCGCTGGCTTCTACTGGCTGCTGCTGGCTCTGCTGGCTGCTACTGCTGCTGCTACTGCTGCTACTGCTACTCTACTGCTGCTGCCTATCTTGCTTGATGCGCTTATACTGCTGCTCCCTGCGCCGCGCCTCTGCTGCTGCTACTCGCTGCTGCTTACGCTGCTACCTCGCTACCTACTCCCGCCTTGCTCGCTCACTGGCTGATGCTGCTGCTACTGCTGGCTGGCTGCGTGCTGCTGCTGGCTGCTGCTGCTACTGGACTGCTGCACTCTGCTACTACTGCTGCTGCTACTGCCTCGATGGCTGCTGCTACTGCTGCTGGCTGCGCTTACTTGCTGGATAATCAGTGTCATCTGATGCAATACATCCGCAGTACATAAGAGGATGAAACAGAAAGAGAGGCTGCGTGAGCGAGAGCCGAGTAGGTGGATGGGGAAAGTGAGAGCGTGTTGAGAGAGAGAGAAGAGAGATAGAGAGGTGGGAGAGAGAGCGAGAGAGGCGGGATAGAAAAGAGAGAGAGAGAAGAGAGGAGAGAGAGAAGAGAGAGAAAGAGAGAGAGGCGAGAGAGAGAGAGAGAGAGAGAGAGAAGAGAGAGCGAGGAGAGCAGAGAGAGAGAGAGAGAGAGAGCCGGAGAGAGAGAGAGAGAGAGAGAGCAGCGAAGGAGAGAGTTAGGAGAGACGAGAGAGAGAGAGAGAAGCCGCTCGAGAGATAGAGAGGAGAGAGAGAGAGAGAAGGAGAGATAGAGAGAGAGAGGAGAGAGTGAGAGAGAGAGAGAGAGAGAGAGAGAGCGAGAGAGAGAGAGAGAGAGAAGAGAGAGAGAGAAGGAGAGGATAGAGAGAGAGAGATAGAAGAGAAGGAGAGATAGAAGAGAAGAGAGAGAGGAGAGAAGGAGAGATAGAGCAGAGAAGAGAGAGAGAGATGAGAGAGAGAGAGAGAAGAGAGAGAGAGAGGGAGAGATATGAGAGAGAGAGCGCGAGAGGGGCACAAGGAAGACGTTGCAATTGACGACGAAAAAACGCGAGTAAGACGGGAAGGATAATGATAGTGCAGCCCTATAGATCGTGTATAAGAGACAAAGTGGTGCAGGAAGTAGAGACATGAGACAGTTGGAAAGACCGAAGCTGATAGAAATAAATCAAGAGCTACATAAATATCTCTTATGTAATAATTACTGCTTGATATCATGGCAGGCGTGCGTATCATTATAAGTGATGAGAGTACAAGCGCGAGATGATCGAGTTTGGACGTATGAAACAAGAATCTGTTTAATCATCAAATTGAAAAGTAAACACCATTAAAGTGAGGGCCTACTTATGTGTGAGCCTAACACACAAACATACGCCACGCAAGCCACGCACACACGCATTATGATATCTAAATATATAACGCCGGAGCCCCGATCAATAATAAGGTCAATCGTTTTTCTTCTTAATAATTAATTGACTTCTTCTCTTATCTCCCCTTCTCCCGTTTCTTTCTCTCTCTCCCCCACTCCTCTCTCTCTCTCTCTCTCTCTCTCTCTCCCTCGTCTCTCTCATCTCGTTCTTCTCTCTCTCCCTCCGGTCTCTCCTCCTCATCTGCTCTCTCTCCTCTGTCTCTCCTCCTCTCTCTCTCCTCTCGCTCTCTCTTCTCTCTCTCCTCTCTCTCCCCTCTCTCTCTTCCCTCCCTCCCCTCTCTCCCCCTCGTCCCTCTCTGCTCTCTTCTCCCTCCCTCTCCTCCTCTCTCTCTCTCTATTTCTTGTTCCTGCTTATCTAATTCGTAACATCATCCTGCAGACGTTTTGCTTACGGTGTCGCCATCAAGCCGCGCAGGCCGCCGCCGCGCCGCCTTTTGATGGTGTGAGCTGACGGACATATGTCGTAGGTTAATTACATGACCGAGCCGGTGAGCCTGCACATCCTATAGTGTAGAAATCTGCTCCCTGCCTGTGTTACTTTCTATCTGCTTCGCCCCCGCTCGCGCGCACGCTTTCTCTCTCTCTCCCTCTCTCTTATTTTTCTCAGTCTCTCTGTGTCGTTTCTGCTCTCTCTCTTTTCTTGTTTCCCCTCTCTTCGCTCTCTCTTCTGTCTCTCTCTCCTCTCTCTATGTCTCGTGTATTTGCTATCTTTTCTCCCTCTCTCCTCCGCTCTGTCTCTCTTGTCTCTCGTCTCTCTCTCAGTTCTCTCTCTCTCTCTCTCCTCCGAATCTCTCTCTCTTCTGTGTCCTCTGTATTTGGCTCTCTTCTCTCGTCTCCTCTCTCTCTCTCCTCTCTCTCTCTCTCTCTCTGTGTCTCTGTATTTGGCTCTCCTTTTCTCTGTCTCTCTCTCTCTCCCTCTGTCTCTCTCTGTCTCTGCTCGTCTCTCATCTCTCTCTCTATGTCCTGTTATTGGCGTATCTTTCCTCACTCTCTCTCTACTGGGGGTCTCTCTCTCTCTCTTCTCTCTCTCTCTCTCTCGTCTCTCTCTCGTCGCTCTCTCTCCCTCTCTCTGTTGCTCTGTATTTTGCTCATCTTCTCTCTTCTTCTCTCTCTAGTCGGCTCCTCTCTCCTCTGTGTGTCTTTGTATTTGGCTTCTCTTGTCTCTCTTTTCACGGTCGTTAGCGAGGCGTGTATCCTACATACAATACGTGAGATGGTTTTCAGCACCGATAGGCTCCATCGGATGTGTATGTACACGTGTACATCATGCTCCATATTACTGATATATATATATTATTATTTATTTATTAAAGATATTAAGATGTATATAGGCCGATAAACAACTTCAGGAACGAACAGATGCGCGCGCATGTGCCACTAGTAGGTGTCGCTGAGGATCGGTCGGCCGTGGCGATGTCGTAATTGGCCGGATAGAACGCTAGTACGCGACAACGACGCGCGCTCTGTCCATCCTGATTCCATTACCGACGTGTCGCTGTCCGCGCGTGCGCGTGCGTGCGTGCGTGCGTCGTCGCCCGTGCGTGCGTGCGTCGCCGGGCGGGCGGGCTGTTCCGCGGTTGCGCCTGCGGGCCGCGGTGCGTGCGGTCGCTGCGGGCGTTCGTGCTGCGGTGCGTGCTGCGTGGCGGTGGGGCGGGCGTGCGTGTGTGCGGTACGTGCGTGCATGCGTGCGTGCGTGCGTGTGCGCTGCGTGCGGGCTCGGCGTGCGGGCGTGCGATGCGGGTGTGCGTGCGGAAGTGGCCGTGCGTGCGTAGCGTGGCTGTGCGTGCGTGCGTGCGTGCGTGCAGTCGCCCCCGCAGCTACGTCACGCCCCGATTTGTCTGTCGGAACGGGCGCCTAGTAACATTAGTCGTAGCAATTATGCAGTTATCGTAACATTAGCGCTGTATAATTATCGTCAAAATTGATTATTAATATTAATCTTAGTTCCGCAGCGCTTGTTTTCCTGACTTTGATATTCGCGTATTCGTTTTAGTTCGTAACATCATCTAAAAGCAGGTGCCCCTCACGACATAGCGTTGCTGAACCTATGAGTTGCGTGTAAAAAATATTTTTATACGCGCCCAAACCACGCCAAATCACAATTTTGTCCATTCCTAGGGGCATCGCTCAGTGAAGTTCTTGAATGCACTTGTCCCTCGTTCCGGACTCCACCAGAAGCTGGTCGTAGAGACCAAAGTCCAAGGCGCCTGCTAATCTATGGTCGTAACCACCAAAACTGAAATTCTCTTTTTCTTCTTCTCCCCCCTTCTGTTTATGCTATTCTGTATGTGTTGTAGTGCTAAGATTGACCAGATTAAACTGATATAATGACAGCAGAGAGTAGCTCCATGGTTGTCACCTCGGAGTCCCACCAACAACTGACCAGCCCGATCTATGAAAGAAAGGCCCCACTATTTATACCATTTTTTCTACACCGCAATGTAGTACGCAACTAACACGCGCCAACTCCCACCCCAACTAATAGTTGGGGATACGCTGGGGAATACGCACAATAGTTGGGGGTCCGCTACACACGCCAACGTGCCCTCGCAGACAGGCACGCAAACGATTGCAACATGATGCAACATACGCCCAACACATTCGCAACATGTACGCTAAAAAACCTAGACAGATACCTCGCAAAGTTTGGACCTGGATCACCTGCGTTCATAACTTATGAGTTGCGTACCGTGTTGCGATCGTGGTCTGCGAATCGTGTTCCGTGGTAGCGTACGCTGTTGCGTTCCCTTTTGCTATAATGATCGCAGCATTCGCAGAGAAGTTATTGAACAGTTCAAATTTCTGACACTTACTCTGCGTGTGTCTGCGATCAACCTGCGTGCTTGTGGTACTCAAACTATAAAACCTGATTAGTTTGCGTGCGAGTTTGTCGTTCGGAAATGTGACCACTATTTTTTATTGGCAACCATACACAACTGGTGACGCTATGGTGTGGGGCATCTTTAGTTCCTTGCGTACTACTACTACGTCACTCACTACTACTACTACTAGCTACTACTAGTACTAACCTACTACTACTACTACTAACTACTACTACTATACTACTACTAACTAGTAACTACTACTACTACTACTACATACTACTACTGACTCTAGTACTCAACTACTACTACTACAACTACTACTATTACTACAACCAATCTACATCATCATCATCATCAACCATCACATCATCAGTCATCATTATCGAGAGAGTCTACGAACAGCTTTCTGATGGCCGCCCCCCTCCTCCCCCCACCACACACACCGCCCCACACGTGTCTCGCCCGCGTCGTCGCTCTCATCGTCTTCTCTCTCTCTCGTCTCCTTCTCTCTCTCGTTTCTACGCTTTCTCTCTCATCTCTCTCTCTCTCTCGTCGCTTTCTCTCTCTCTCTCTCTCCTCGTTCCTCTCTCTCTCTGCTAATTCTCTTTCTCTCTCTCTCTCTCTCTCTCTCTCTCTCTCTCTCTCCCTCTCTCCTCGTCTCTCTCTTCCTCTCTCTCTCTGCCAAAGCAGCGCGCACTCTCTATAAGAATAATTAAGGTGTGTGTCGTGTTTTACTTTACTTGAATGCGGTTTGAAAGGCGTTTCCACTACGTGAGCGTGGTTGTCGCACATAGCTGCCGTTGAATGAAGACGGGAGACAACACGAGTGGGGAGAAGTGGAGAGAGAGCGAGGAGGGGGAGGAAAAGGAGAGGAGGAGAGGGGAGGAGGGAAGGGGGAGAGCTCCGGCGGAAGGCGTGGCGAGAGAGAAAGAAGTGAGGAGGAGGAGGAGGAGGGGAGAGGGCAGGGGAAGGCGGTGGCGAGAGAGAAAGAAGCCGGAAGGGGAGGGAAAAGGAGGGGAGAGGGTGGGAAAGGCCGGTGGCCGAGTAGAGAAACAAGGAGAAAAAGGAGAGGAAAGGAGGAGGAGGGAGGCCGAGGGAAAGCCGTGGCGAGTAAAAAAAAGAAGAGGAAGAGGAGAGATGAGGAGGAGGAAGGAAGGAGGAGGAGGAGGAGGGAGAGGCAGGGAAGGCGCGTGGCGAGAGAGAAAGAGGAGGAGAAGGAGGAGGAGGGGAGAGGGCCGGGGGAAGGCGGTGGCGAGAGAGAAAAGAGAAGGAGGAGGAGGAGAAAGAGGGAGGAGGGGGGAGAGGGCCGGGGGAAGGCCGTGGCGAGAAAAAAAGAAGAGGAAGAGGAGGAGGAGGAGGAGGAAAGGAAAAGGAGGAGGAGGAGGAGGGGAGAGGGCCGGGGAAGAAGGCCGGGCGAGAAAAAAAAGAAAGAGGAATAGGAGGAATGAGGAGGCGAGGAGGAGGAGGAGAGAGGAGAGGAGGAGGAGGAGGGAGAAGGCCGGGAGTAAGGCGGTGGCCGAGAGAGAAAGGAAGGAGAGGCCGGAAAAAGAGGGGACGGCGGAGAGGCGGCCGGGGGAAGGCCGTGGCGTAATAGGATATTAGCGCGTTCGCGTTCCGTGCTGCCGGGCGGAACTAAATTCACGTGCGGCGTGTCGTCTCTTCGCTATGTCATCCGGTTGCGGATGATCCTGGCGGTGATTGCGGCCCCCTGCCGGCGTTATTGCGGCATCCCGGACTCACGCGCAAGATGCGGCTGACGTAGATCAATCATGAACGCAGCAATAACACGAACTGCTGGATGCAGCCTGTGTAGGCTGGAGGGCTGAGGGCTGAGTGTGTGTGTGTGTGCGCTGTGGTGTGTTGTGGTGTGTGTTGTGTGTTGCTGTGTGTGTGTGTGTGTGCGTGGTGTGTGACTTTGCCGCTGGCGTGCTGTGTGTGTGTGTGTGTGTGCTGTGTGTGTGTGTGTTGTGTGTTGTGTGTATGCGTGCGTGCCCGTTGTGTGCGCGCAGCGCGTGTCGCAGCCCGAGATGGTGTGCGTGTATGCTTCGCGTGCGGCGCGCGCCTGCACACTACAATCTCAGCCACACTAGATGGCGTTAGAGTCGGAATCGTCTGTTTCTTCGCACTGGATAAGATGGCGTACGCGGATAACCCCCCCCCCCCATCGCTGAACATCCCTCCATCATCGCTAACACTCATCGTCCCGCTAACGAACTATGCGGCTTGTAGTGTGGAGTAGTAAATTGTCCGACATGATCGCTTACCAGTTAGATTATCTGCGGACGGGTTTTTTCTAGCATCGGAATTAAAAGTCGAGTGCGTGATTAAGCCGTTAGTCTTCATCTGAGTTGAGACGATGTTCACTTATTGACCATCCTACTGATTCACCTGATCTTACTGATCCTACTGATCCTACTGATCCTACTGATCCACCTACGGCCGGATACGTGACGGCTTGTGTCATGTAGCGGAGCGACTCCAAGAGGGTTAATTACAGACATGTCATGGCGCCCCGCGACAAAGGGACGGCCCGCCCGCCATGTTCGATTCCGACCGCGCGCCCCTGTATTTTTTTAAACATTTATTTTTACTATTTATTCGAGTGTATTTCGCTCGCATAATGGCACGACACACAGAGTACGCACAATACGTACGACTCCCGTGAAAACGAATTCTACATTAAAAATGAAGAATGGAATAAAATAATGAATTTCCCAGCGATGAAATAACATTGGGAAAACCTTCCGGGGTAGTGAACGAACATCCGCCATGTTTGCTTTATCTCTGTACAATACGTGATGCGCTTCGCTATTGTCAACGTCGTATCCGCCGCCGTCACTGCATCACGTGCACTGTTCGTCACATTCGTTCAGCCTGTTGTGCTAGCATCTATGACAAATACGACATACGCATGATACGCTCCGTCCGTATGAACTATTGATAGGTCTGTTGTCGCATGCATAGGGAGTTTAGGACGCCATTATAAACGCAAGCATGCGAATTTCAGCTGTAAAGCGGAACGAAGGTTGACTCGACCAGTT
>NW_014580984.1:12176-13105 GCF_000485595.1 Priapulus caudatus
ATGCGCACGGCGAGTGCAGCTGCATGCAGGGGGATATACGACTATGTGTATATTATGTTCGGTATGAGCATCGCGTTTCGCGTCTCTATAATTATACTATGTGTACACTGCGGGATCTCTCGGCGTAGCATTTAAAACTTCGTCTCATCCGCGCATCGTTTCGTCGTCACGAATTTAGATGCTTTGTCGACGTGGTGAGCGGTTTTTCCCCCGGCCGTCTTTACGCGTTCTATGCGCACCGCAACGGGGCGTCTTTTGTAAATACATATAGGATATATATCTTTGCGCGGGAGACGCATTAATGTTTTTACTCGCCGATTAAAACTACGGGTTCTTTTATGTTANCACACACACACACACATACACACACACACACGGACACATATACACACACACACAACACACACACACACACACACACACACGACACATACACACACACACGTACACACACACACACACACACAGAGACTGCGTCACTCCGCGTGCTTGTCGTTGTTGTGCGTGGGTGATTGCCTGCATGCCTGTAACTGATCGGAAGATTTGGATGATGATGAGGATGATGATGATGATGATGATGAGGATGATGATGATGATGATGATGATGATGATGAAGATGATGATGATGAAGATGATAAGGAGGAGGAGGAGGGGAGAGACGCGCTAGAGCAGCTGGCTACTGTGTTTGCTCATTTAGACCCTCGTCATCATTAGAAAATCGTAGTTGATGCTGTTGCTGATTACCAGCGTAATGATGGGTCGCCAACGCGACGTCATTCAAGAAGCGACTTCGATATTGAGTGGAAAATAGTTCGGTGTAGCCAGATCTCACCGGTCACGCATGTGCGCGAGGGGGAGGGGGAGCGAGAGGGAGGGGAGCGAGGGGGAGGTAGAGCGAGGGGGAGGGGGAGCGAAGAAGAGGGGAGGGG
>NW_014580985.1:0-4983 GCF_000485595.1 Priapulus caudatus
AAGGAAGGGGAGAAGGGAGAAGCTGGTGGAGAATAAGGAAGGGGAGAAGGGAGAAGCTGGTGGAGAAGGGAGAAGCTGGTGGAGGAGGAAGGGGATAAGGGAGAAGCTGGTGGAGAAGGAGGAGGGGGAGAAGCTGGTGGAGAATGAGGAAGGGGAGAAGGGAGAAGCTGGTGGAGGAGGAGGAGGGGGAGAAGCTGGTGGAGAAGGAGGAAGGGGATATCACAGACTCACGCATACACCACTGAGCTGAACTGATTATTACCACTCCTTGATACGTTAACCTAACTGCTCCGCATATGGGCGTATAGTTAGTGTAGCGAGGCGGGAACGTAACGACTGTGTCATACAGGTTAATTATTAAACCGAGCTCTATGCACAGTGAAACCTCTCATCAGCGAACACCTTGCTGAGCCAGATAAAATCAGGAGTAAATAATAACAAAATTTGTTATTATCTACTCCTGATAAAATGTTCATATAACCGGGGTGTTCACATAAATGGTTGGGTGGGGTGGGGTCGGTGTATGTTACATTTAGACTGTCGGCTAGCTCCAGGGCTATTGCTTGGATAATTGGACCGGTCACAATAATCTGGCTGTGTCAAACCACTGAACCATACGAACACAGTCAGATCATCTTGATGAGTCGACTGGTTCACTGTCTTTACATTTGGATTACAGTTTTCTTCTCCTAGAGTTTCATATTCTCATATTCTTGCTTTCTTTTCAGTATTTTGTTTACAGTTCCTATAGATATTCCAAAGTCACTAGCCAAGTTGCCTTGACTTTTGAACTAGGAACCTTTCAGAAGTTTCAATTTTTCGCGCATTGTCAGCGCTTTCCTTTTTGCAGCCATAACTCTCAATTTGCATACGCAGAAGTGAACTGAAAAACTCACATCTACAAACGGGCAGATCTAGGCTATTTATTTACACTATTATAACAAGCTACTGTTTAACAAACATGGATCCACACCTCTGAGTCTGAGGGGAGGTGAGAGAGAGTGTGAGTGGTGACCACTGACCGTCTTATACCTGTGTTAATTGTAATATCAACACAGAGGGAAAGACGTCACCACTGTGTGAACCACTGATTGCATGGTGAGGGGGTTGTGGGTGCATTATGAGTGTTCACTCTTTTGGGCAGATCCTTTGGGGGTGATTTTGCTATATGAAATAGGGCATGGGACCGAGAAAAGGTGTTCACTGTTCAGAAAAGCAGGGTGTTCACTGATGCCAAATAGATCTATTTACTTTATACATAACATATAGGAGAAAATTACATATATATAACGTTATGTATATAGATCAGCTGAACTGGGCTACTTACACGCACATAATATCTGTAGCAGTGTCGTGTGTGTGTAGTGTGGTGTATGCATGTCGTAGCCGTGCGGACGTGCATGTGCGTAGCGTAGCTGCTCTGTGATACATCACCCAATCCTGCCACTCTTCTTCCCCTTCCATGCCTCTCAACACACAGCTCTCTACCCCCTCCTGCCTGTTCTCCACAACTTCTTCCTTTCGCCCCAATCCTCACTTCACCAGCCTCGCTTCTCCCCTGCCTTCTACCCTTCCTCCTTCTCCACCAGCTTCTCCCCCTACCTCCTTCTCCACCAGCTTCTCCCCCTTCTCCCCCTCCTCCTACCACCCAGCTCCTTCTCCCCTCCTTTCTTCCCCTTCCTCCTATTACTCCAGCTAGCTCTCCCCCTCACATCCTTCTCCACCAGCCTGCTTCCTCCTCCTTCTCCCCACCTTCTCTCTTTCTCACCGCCTTCCTCCTATCTCCACCGAGCTATCTCCCATCCGCCTCCCTCGCACCGCGCTTCTCCATCCTCGACATAATTCCTCCTTCTCCACGCACTTCTCCATTCACATCACTAAGTTCCTACCTTCTCTCACGCATCCTCTCCCTTCTCCCCTTCCTACTTCTCCAACCAGCTTCTTCCTTCTTCTCCCGCTTCCATTATTTCTCCACCACCTTGCTCCCAGCGACAACTCCTTCGTCCACCAGCGTTCTGCCCCTGCCTCCTCTCCTTCCCACCCAACCGTTCTCACCTTCTCCCACCCACTTTCTCCCCTTCTCCTTCATCCACCACGCTTACTCCCCCTCCTCCACCACCTTCTCTGCTTCTCCCCTTCTCTCCTCCACAGCATCTTCCCTTCTCCCGCTTCCTCATTCGTGCGCACCAGCTTCTCCACTAACTCTCCCCTTCTCCCCTTTCTTTCCTTCTCGCCCCTCTCTTCTCCAGCGCGAGCCCTCTTCCCCTCCTCCGTTCTCCCACCATGCTTCATCCCCCTCCTCCACCGACCTTCTTCCTTCCTCCCGCTTCCTTCCTCCACCAGCTTTTCGCCTTCTCCCCTTCCATCCTTCGTCCACAGCTTGCGTCCCCCATCCTCCTTCTCCACCAGCTTCTCGCCTCTATCCCCCTCTCCTGCCTCACAGCTCCATTTTCTCCGCTCCTTCCTAATTCGCTCCTTCTCTCACCCAGCTTCTCCCCTCCTCCTTCTCCCCCTCCTTTTTCCCCCTTTGCCTTCTTCTCACCAGCTTTCTCCCCTTCCTCCTCCAACCAGCTTCTCCCCCTCCTCCACACCTTCTTTCCTTCTCGCGCTCTTTCTCCTACCACCAGCTTCATCCCTTTCTCCCCTCCTCCTATCTCCCACCAACTAGATCTTCCCCTCCTCCTATCTCCACCAGCTTCTCACCTTTCCCGCCGTCCTTTTCGCCCCTCTTCCTTCCTTCCTCCTTCTTCCACCAGCTTACTCCCCCTCCTCCTTCTCCACCAGCTTCTACCCTCCTACCTTACTCCACCAACCTTCTCCCATTCCCCACCCTTCCTGCCTTCTCCACCAGCTTCTACCCCCTCCGCTTCTCCACAGCCTTCTCCTTTCTCCCCTAATTACCATCCTTCTCACACGCAACTCTCCCTTCTTCCCCTTCCGTCTTCTCCACCAGCTTCTCCCCTCTGCCCTTCCTTTTCCCACTCCTTCTCTCCTTCCTTCTTCTCCAACCAAGCTTCTCCCCTCCTTCGATTCTCCAATTCAGCTTCTCCCTCTCCTCCTTCTCCACTAGCTTCTCCCCTCCTCCATTCTCTACACACCTTCTCCCTTCTTCACCCCTCCTCTCCACCAGCTTCACCCCCTCCTCCTTGTCTCTAGGCTTCTCCACCCTCCTCCACCACTTCTCCCTTACCCCACTTCTCCTCCACCAGCTTCTCCCTTCTCCCCTTCTTCCTTCATCCAACCAGGCTTCTCCCCCTCCGCGTCTTCTGCGACGCAGCCTTTCTCCCGTTCTCCCCTACCTCATCTTCACACCAGCTCCCTTTTCCCCCTCCTTCTCCCCTCCTCCTCGATTCTCTACCAGCTTGCTCCCTCTCCTCCTACTCCACCACTTCTCCCTTCTTCCCCTTACCTCTCTCCACCACTTCTCCCCCTCCTAATTCTGCCACCAGCTTCTCCCTTTCTCCCCTAATTCGCGTCTTGCTCCACCATCTCTCCCTTCTCGCCATTCCTCATTCTCACCAGCTTCTCCCCCCTCCTCCATTCTTCACTACCAGCTTCTCACCTTTCTCCACCTCCTACCTCCATCAAGCTCCTTTCATACGCCCTCTTCTCCCTTCCTCAATTCTCCACCAGCTTTTCCCCCTCCTCCTTCTCCACCAGCTTCTCCCCTCCTAACACCGCCCTTGTTTCACCATCTTCTCCCTTCTTCCCAATTCCTCATTCTCGCACAGCTTTCACCTCTCACTCCTTCTCCACAGCTTCTCCCTTCTCCCCCTCCTCCTCCACCAGCTCCTCTTTCTAACCCCTCCTCTCCCCTTCCTTCTTCTCTCACCAGCTTCCTTCCCCTCCTCCTTCTCACACCAGTGCATCTCTCCCATTCTCCGACTTCCTCATTCTCACTAGCTTTGCTCACTACTCCAGCCTACTACTACTAGCTACTACTCTAAACTTCCTCCTCCCTCCCCCTCCCCTTCCCCTCCCCTCCCTACACTGCTCCTTCGTACCCTTGTACCCAGAACTACGGGAGTGCTGAACGCATGTTTCCATTGATACGCCCGAAACGCGGATAGACTGCGTACCACCATCTGGCGGTGGCGTTTGCAAGTTAATTTACGACGCTAAAACCACAACCTGATGTGACGGTTGACCGTGTTCTATTGTCTCTGGTGTATGCGGCAGAAGAAACTCCGGAAACTACAGAAACTCAAGAAACTCGGAACCTCAGAAACTCGAATACTGGCGAAAACTCAAATGAGTCGGATGTCGCCTTTCCAGGGTTCCATATAAACTACACAGTCTTAAACTAATTTTAGCTACATATTGCAAATTGGTTTCGAATCAAATTGTTTCTATCATGTGACGCAGGAAGTCTCCATGTTTGTTTATTGTAACGGCGTTCGATGCGCAAAAATGCGCCAGCATGACTACTGCGCATGACTGCGCATGTGCTGTGGACTGGCGCCTTGCAAAACAAAGAGCGAATGCGCGCATGCGCACTTAGGAGCCGATCCAGTTTCGGGCGACGCGTCCAAAACTACGGTACAGGTGCGCTTCCAGCCGGGCGAGGCCTAGCGGCAGCGTGTACGCGGGCTATAGTACTAGAGCTACTAGTACTACTGGCACCGCCTACACAAGGACGTAGTGACAAACAGACCCCTCACGGCTCTTACCATACCATTAGTTAGTTAGCAACACTCCACCTCTTTTGACAGTTTTGTCTCACCATTGCAAATGTTGGATGGCCAATGTCTAAATGCGCATGTAATTTTGATTAGCTGACAATGACGGAGCTAACGCGCAAATAGGGTCTATGTCCCCCAGGCGTACTATCGCAGATGGCGCACCCTGGGTATGGTTCGATATATCGGAACGTACTATGGTAATTAATTTATCTGATATGCTTATGTTAGGCGTTAGGGTTAGGGTATGGTTACGCGTTAGGGAGTAGCCAATAGGCGACTCCCTAGACTCGATCGTATCCTC
>NW_014580985.1:5136-13103 GCF_000485595.1 Priapulus caudatus
ATGAATAAACAAGCATTGTATAAGAGCACGCAGCCAGGTAGCAAGAATGAACAATGCGTGCGTTAATGTTTTGCCTTTTGGGAATCAGCAAATTCATGATTAACTCAGACATGCAGGCTCTGGCAAACATGGGAGAATGGTCAGTGAACAAAGCAGTTCGATGAACATAAGAAACAAGCATAGTATGCACAGGAAATTCATGTGATGGTTTGATGCAACATGCCTGAGACGAATCTCAAGAAAAATGTCTATAACTTATACGGTAGTAAAATAGTAGATACTCAAAAGCTATGCCACAGCTGGAGAAATGGAATCTAAATTAAGTAAACCAAAAGTACTCGAATTTCGCAGATAGAAAACCCGTGATAGGAGAGGGCTTACTGTACGACTACCAAACGGAACCTCTTGCAGTGCCAATGTGCTCACAGTGCAGAAAAATTACAGACCGTTACCAGCACCAGTTTCGCTGAAACGAAAGCAAAATATTAGAATCCATTCACTGCCTTTTGCCGACAGCAACATGTCAGGCAGATCAGAGCGTTTGTGAACATATGCTGACTGTCTCAGACACCAGAGAATCGCTTTGAAAAGAAGTTTTCATAGCTGGTTGCAAACGCAGCCATATTGTATCACGATGCACGCCGTTCCAATAAGTGCCGAGCGGATGTGGCTATTGGCTGTCACTCTCTGTCACAGTCTGGCCGGTCTTCACTTACTCAAGCGAACACTCTCACATAAAAATGTGGAACAGTTAGCTTGGTCGTTTCAACGTGCCGTACCTTTCCGACTCACGATGAAGTGTCACAGCAACTCATGATATCAATTCCTACGTTGTGCACCTTTTATTGTCTGTCACTGTGAGCACACGGTTTTGCAAGTAGGAACAATGGAGCAAAAGCAGCCGAGTCGTCCGTAGCACGAGTGCACATAATTCTGCACCCACGAAGGGCTGGTATAGTGGGAACACTGTGACTACTTGTGTAACCTCTGGTGGGATTTGGTTAGTACTTGGATAAGAGCTCAAGAGTCAACATCACTGTTACATTGCTAGGCCACGACCACAATAATACAGCACACACATCTATAGTGTAAATGTATGTTATGCATTGAGTAAGACTTTAAAATGATGTTATATCAATTTGTTAGTTAAAAGAGGTATTGATGTCGAAATGAACATCTGTTTATCTACGTTATACACACGTAATATGCCAGCTTGCTACAGCGATCTATCTATGTTACTAATTTATCAGTCTTTCTGGTTTTGTGAGTAAATAAAAGCTATGGTAAAATGCGACAGTGACTTGCCTATTAATTAACACATCTCGTTACAATTATGTTAGTAAATGACAGTTTTATTACATTAATAACAATTGTACACGCTCTCGTTCTGCTTTTTCAACAATATGGAGTCCGTCTTAATATTAGTCGAGCAAACTTTACCTGTAAATATTCATTGAGGACAAGATATCGATCGTTGAGCAGTGCCACCTCTAGCCGAGGTGTGCAGTCACAGTTAAACGTTTCCAGGAGATGATCGCTGGCCTCTCGCAGCTGGTCTCTGCTCACTTTCTTGTATTTCCACTCGGTGACCAGATCCTAACACAGAAATATAATTGTAAGAGGGAGATCTAGATGGCATACTTGGACTACAAGAATAATTGCATTATATATATATATCAAGAGCTAATAATACCTTGGTATTATTAGCTCTTGATTATTAGCTCTTGATTATTATATTTAGCTCTTAGGGTATTATTAGCTCTTGATATATATATATATATATATATCTGAATATGTGCATGTGCGTGTCCATCTGTGTCCGTGCGTGTGTGTGTGTGTGTTCATGTATGTGTGCATGTGAGTGCCCGCGCGTGTGCATGTGGATGTGTGAATTCACATGTGAATGGGTGTGTTCATGTGTGTGTGCGTGCGTGCGTGCGTGCGTGCGTTCGTGCATGCATGCGTGCACGTGTGCACGTGTGTGTGCATGTGTAAATTTATATCTGAATGGATGTGTACATGTGCGTCTGAGTACATGCATGCATGTGTGCGTGTGTGTGCACGTACACGTGTACATGCATCTGTGCGTGCATGTGTGCATGTACACGCGTGTGTGTGTGCATTCACGAGCTGGTGTGCATGTAAGTAGGCGGGTCGGTACCGCTAGTCTTGCGACGGCCTCTCCCAGAGGCAGCGGCCGATCCTCGTAGCCCTGAAGCTCCTCCTCGATGGCGATCAGCCAATCAGAGAACTCGACGCGCACGACCTCGTACAGCTCCCAGGCGACGAGGCAATCGTCTAGCAGCGCGCGGCAGTCGGCGAGCGAGCCGTGCAGCAGATCCCACGCAGCCTGCAGGTCGGCCATGTTGCGCAGGATCTCAGCGTGGCCGGCGCACGACGTGTGCTCGAGCGTGGAGACGCTGAGAGAGGTCGCCTCGACGACCTTGACCTCGCCAATGCCGCGCCTGTTGATCAGCTCCTGCAGAACAGTGACCGCCAGATTACCGACGCATCGGCCATTTTGTTTGCTGACCAGAATGCGATGATTCACAAGCGAATTGCGACTTGTTTGAACAAGAATTGTACGTGCAGCGGCAGTAATTTCTCTTTCTTCTTCTTACTTTATTTTAATGGTTACATTATTTGTAGGTTAAGGTACTGCAATTACGAATTTAGTAGCACCTAATAGTATACATGCCGTAATATTATGAAACTAGTACCTTATTGTAGGAACCTAAATTGTTCATATGGATCATGGTACATGATTTTGTGCTGCCACTTACCAAATATAAATCAGCATAAGTCTCCTCTGACTTATAAGCCAAAGATGACCAAAGAACAGCACCAGCACTAAATGGTACAAACTGTGGCTTTACAGCTACGTACCTGTAAAGACAGGCGCCGCTCTGCGGAGGCCTCTTTGGAGCCAGTTGTGTCACTGCAGGACTGATACTGTGACTTAGCAAGTGAGAGCCAGTCTACGGTGTCGCTGTAGGAATCTCCGAACTGCTCGTGTTCCACAACGTACACTTCCCACGTTTCAACAAGGGCCTGCCAACAATGCAACATGCGCGTCGGCCAACAAGAGTCTAAACTGGAGACTGGATACCTCCCAATCCACAGGAATTAACCCACTCCCAATGATGCATCTCAGTTGATATTTTAGAGACGAGTGTAAGCAAGAATACAGTAACACTCGGTGGAACGTTCCTGATCACAGAGCCAGGCACTCCTCTATAAGCAGACCAACAAGCACAATCATGTTCTACGCCAAAACCGTTCCCTGCATATTTCGCAGCCGTAACGTGATCTGCACTTTGTAATGTGAGAGTGACACAGCCATACCCAAGCTAAATCTTAACAATGGCATGCCTGAATTAACCCACTCTCAATGATGTTCAGCTAACGCCTTCAAGACGAGTGCAAACAAGAAAATAGTAAAACTCCATAGGCACAGCCATACCCAAGCTTAAAGGTGGATTAGCACATGTTAATAAATAAAGTTTATGTAAGATGGCGCCACCTTCTCACAATTGCTACCCACCGCCATAACACGCCTGACTCTCCACTCACCTGTGTGCGGTTGACCAGGTGTCTGTACTGACCGTCCAGCTCTGATACAGCGGTCAGCTGACCTTCGTCCGACCACTTCTTGGCCAGCTGTAGAGACATGCTGACAAGCTGGTTGAACATCACCTCATGGTCCTGCAAATCCTCAGCAACAGCCTGCGACAGTAAGCGCAAGAACTCATTAGAACAATTAAAAACGCTGATAGCAATTAGGCATCTTACGCCTCCACGCTTCATGTCTTCTGCAATACAGGATAGGATAGATGGAACGATAGCAACTCGAATGTGTAAAACATTCCTGAATAAGACACCTTTATATTATGTACCCGATTCGCCCTGAGCATGTAAGCTTATGATGTACCCTGTGCATATTCTTAAACAACATGAATTGCTACCAATGAAGAGGATAACCCATCAGATGCATGCTTAGTACTTCAACATAGACATATAGCTGTTCATAAAATACCCGTGAACAAGCACAATGGAATTTTGAGTGTGTTTCTGTGTTTGCATAAGCAACTGGATGGAACTAATGTGGCGGGAGATGGTAAATTATGCAATCAGGATACTTTTTGGTCACCCGTAACATGACGGATTAGATGAAGTAGACATGATACCTTGCACTTATCGAGATGAGTTTGCTTGCTGATCAAGTCAGGCTCAAGGTTGTCCATCTTATCCAACTTGGCTTGTGTGTCACTGACCCACGTCTTCAGCTGGGAGATGCTGACATCCACCTTCTTCCACTCAAGCTCCTGTGTCTCCAAACGCAACTACAATGTGATACGAGGCAGATGCATCATGTTCTGTTGCTGTAAACAATGCGACATTAGGTAATCAGGCAGTTTGACTACATTATAGACAGCACACCCATTCACGTTACTAACTGCATGGCATAACTTTCCTTGTTATTCTCGCCAAGTAAAATAATCTCCTTGAGTAGTACATGGCGACCTTGTGGTGACCCATGGTGCCATCTACATTCTAGATGCGAAGACTCACGATGGCTTTCAGGACGTCAGTCGTAAGTTTGCCGCAGCTGAGCGCGAGGTGTTCGAGGTTGGAGTACATTGTCTGCGCACCATCCGTGCTGGTGTGAGGCGTCACAGTGTCACACATCTTGGCTGCCTGCTTCACCCTACTGTTGCCCTCAGACATCGTCTTCTGAAGCTCCTGTGGTGGTGCAAGCACAACAATGGAATCAGAATATACAGCAATCGGCACCGGCCGGGAATCCATTACCGCATATGAAATTAATAAATCAATTTGGTATTGTTTGGATGTGAAGTGATGCCAAGTAATAATTAACAGATACGATTTTTATGCTGTATTAGCTCACATGTTTTTGACAGTTCCTCACCATCTAGTTGTGATATATTTGTTGTACCTTGACTTACGTCTAACAGTACTGTAATACAATCTACATGGCTGAAAGGAGATGCCTTAGGAACCTTAATAAGGTGTTATATGGTAGCGGCAACCAATGCGACTTGGCAAATTAACGTCCTGTACTAAGCTAGAAATTTTCTTCAAATGTGCGCCATCAACATGCAGCACTATCATTCGTGGTAGCTATATATATATATACGAGTTGTGGTCTACCTTCAGGCAGCTCAGCTTTGGCTCAATGGCAGCTCTGTAGCGGCAGATTTCGCCCAGTGTCCAGTTCATCTTGCGCATGTGTGCAGCAACTCACGCAGTAAGTGTAGCTCTCTCGTACACAACACTGTTCCTTAGTAGTGCCTCTCCACGAGGCACACCACGTCGGTCTGTCATGGAGACGAGGGTGTCGTAGGATTGCCCGTGAGCTGGGCTACGGGTAAGTGGCCACTGCAGGGTCAGAACAGCGGAGGTCTGCAGCTTGCGGACGATGTCTTCTATACCGTTGTCAGCATCTTTGCCATGGCTCAGCCACGTACCTGCTGAAGTACCATGTAAGATTTACAGGCAATGAAATTATTTCACGCTTTATTATCGATATGCATAATTATTATTATGTAATTAATTAATATTAATAGTTCATTTTTATTATTGGTCATGGAAAAGCAGGATAGCATACAGTGTCCGATGTCATAATTTAAGGCTATAAAAATCTTAATATTCCTAGTCAGTAATTGGAAACTCCGCTTTCAATACACACATTAGCTTGTTAAGTGGTAATGATACCATAGTTTACACAGTCATAAAGACGACCAACTTACTATAGCACAATGTGCCCTTACCCTTGAAACTTCTCCAAGATGTAAGCTTCCCTATGCTGCTGAGGTGGGCGACTGCATTTCACGCGGGGCCTGATCAATGGTACATGTCGTCGTGCAGCAGCCATGCAGTAAAGGCCAATCGCACCCTCAATGTAATCTGCATCCACGTCGTCGAGGCCAGACTGCAGGTTCGACTCGGCGGTACGGAGCCAGGCTGAAGCGATAATCGCTCAAGCCCTGCCTCGAAACGGTTGATGTCATCGGCCGAAGACTGTCCGTCCCTTCTCCTGTCGTCGCTGGGTGCCAGCGTCTCACTCTCAGACTTAACAACATCTAAGCTGGCATTGGCCATCTACGAATCTTCTCTGTGAGTTCCTGTGAAGTCATAATAATACAACACACTGACGATGTACGTATAGAACATATGAGAACTGACTTAATTCAGCATTTCATCAATGGGACTCCTACGAACCATAAAAATCAATACCGCTAACTCTGTTGGCGTGGTTTTCAGGGTAACGCGAGGAATCAGTGCACAGTTCCAGGAACTCGTACAAACCTGAAAAACCTGGCGTGTTCGAGAAGATCTCTGTCTGCCAGCTGTCTGTGCGGTGTCGCACGATGTCAACAGCTGCGTCACGGCGGCCTTGCCCTACATGCGCGCCAGCTGGAGTCAGCTTGCTTGCAACCCTGCTGTACTGCTGTGTGCCTCAGAAGTGCCGTTGCTGCGCTGCATTGAACAGCTGCTCTGCGGTCTGCGCACAACTGTTGGCGTACGCGCGCCGACGACAGCAGTGAAGTCAGCTGTCTGTCTGAGGCAACTCAGCGGCCTTGGGCTTGCAGGGAAGTCATACCATCTGGCTGTACCACAACGCTCCTGGCAGGCTCTGTAAAATTGCCAGGATGTCAACGGTTAGAAGCTTACCAGCAAGGTGCTGATTTGCAAGTAAATATCGTCGCAACGCAACGCTGAAAGAAAATTACTTATTTCCTTCAGACTTGTTGAAATGTGGGTCAAGTAAATGGGTAGGAAAGCATGCTATCTGAGCGAATTTCATATATTTTCTGCCCAAATTTTGTTGTGGTGCGTTCTTATTCATGCCATAACTGATTTGAGTAAGAACAAAACCGATATGAATTCATAATAATGTGATATCAATACCATCTGCTTCATCGCAAGTGCCATATCGATCTCCTCAAGGTCAAAGCCCATCCTTAGCGAAGGTCATGAGTCTCTGTCTCCATGTTTGCCTAATCCAAGTCAGATACCTTGTTTGTTGTTGACCACTGATCCTGCCACTAGTAGGCAGAGCCCTGCTCTAAGCCACCTGACACAACAGTAAGGTAAATAGATAATGCACGCCAGCAACACAGATTCATTCCATGTATGAAAATCTCTGGGCCATGTTTTAGATCATCTGAAAGGTGGATTTCCTTCAAACATATAGAAGAAGAATGGGAAGAGGAAGGAGCAAGAAAGAAAAGGAGACAGAGGGAGTGTGCGCAAGCGAGGGGGGGCGAGAGAGATAAAGACTTCAAATGAGTAAAACAAAATCACCTTTTTTCTTCATAATGGTGCTGCAAGTAAGTAGACCACATTGTCTTTAGCTCAGCTAGTTTCTTTCGGATGATCTCCTGGCCATCATGAGTTTGTCATTAGTGAATGACCTTGTCACCCATGACTTGCGGTGTCGTTAACTGCATCCTGAAAGGGAAGGCTTATCCTGCCTATAAGCCCTGAGGAAAAAGCATCCGTAAAGTATGAAGACTGAGAATACATAGCTATCACTCGTAGCAGAACTGCAAACAACTAACCTTTTTTCTACACTGCCAAAGGCCGTGATTTACTTCAAGTTAAGTCAAGAATAAATTTATATGGGCACACTTCACAACAGACCGACAAGTCTTCAACAACAGACAAAGTAAACATCAACTGCAACTACCTGTAGACAAAATCGCTGTTAACATCCTGTAATCAGTAAAGATAATCCTGTAGTCTTCATCAAAATACGTTTATCTCAGTAGAATCCCAAATATAGTAAGATTAATAAATAACAATAAAAACTTACACGTACAACTTTTCGTCCATCTCTCACATAAGAGACTTCCTCCAGATCTAGATGTTGTCGTCGTTGTAAGTAATATAGACTTATTATGGATATAACTGAGATCACTTTATTATTTATAGTGAACTAA
>NW_014580986.1:0-806 GCF_000485595.1 Priapulus caudatus
CACAATACAGCCTTCACGATACAATCCGTATCACGATACAGCCTTCACGATACAGCTTTCACGATACGATACGTATCACGATACAGCCTTCACGATACAGCTTTCACGATACGATCCGTATCACAATACAGCCTTCACGATACAATCCGTATCACGATACAGCCTTCACGATACAGCTTTCACGATACGATACGTATCACGATACAGCCTTCACGATACGATCAATATCACGATACAGCCTTCACGATACAATACGTATCACGATACAACCTTCACGATATAATCCGTATCACAATACAGCCTTCACGATACAATCCGTATCACGATACAACCTTCACGATATAATCCGTATCACGATACAGCCTTCACGATACAATCCGTATCACGATACAGCCTTCACGATACAGCTTTCACGATACGATACGTATCACGATACAGCCTTCACGATACGATCAATATCACGATACAGCCTTCACGATACAATACGTATCACGATACAACCTTCACGATATAATCCGTATCACAATACAGCCTTCACGATACAATCCGTATCACGTTACAGCCTTCACGATACAATCTGTATGACGATACAGCCTTCATGATACAATCCGTATCACAATACAGCCTTCACGATACAATCCGTATCACGATACAGCCTTCACGATACAGCTTTCACGATACGATACGTATCACGATACAGCCTTCACGATACAGCTTTCACGATACGATCCGTATCACAATACAGCCTTCACGATACAATCCGTATCACGATACAGCCTTCACGATACAGCTTTCACGATACGATA